>NC_088304.1:3828363-4064890 GCF_032854445.1 Liolophura sinensis
AGTCCAGAAGAAAACTCAGAATTCCAATAAAAGGCCAAAAGGGGTGGATTTCCTTGATGACGGGGATGATGACAGACCAGCTGGTAACAAGGTTCAGAATCTCACTATAACATTTATATATGTATGTATTTATCTGTTTGGGAGGTTCTATCTGGCTCAGATAATTATCAAATTGATTGCTCACCATGACAACCAGGCCCTTGACCAATGAGTTTGTATGTTTGAATCCAGCTTTCAATGGGTAAACCAACGTCCTTATGCCATGTTCAGCCAACCAAAACGTTTCAAATAAAAAAAGACACCCACAGAGGAATTTGTGCAGTGAACAGTATTGCTCAGATGTGCTCCTTAGATTCTTACTAATTTTATATACGTCCTTGTTTTGTGGAGGTGGGGGGGGGGGGGGGGGTTGTGTTTTTTTTTTTAAACTGCTGCAACTTATGCTTTTACTGTTTTAGGAAGAGAAAACTTCAAAAGGAAATGTACGCTGTGTCAGATGTGGATCTGTCCTTGTACAAAATGCTGAAGGGTAATGTGTATATGTAAATTCATCAGGAACACAAGCCTGAAATAACTCATATTTCTGAGGTACAAGTGTATTTGGTGAGAGTTGCCTTTCTGGTGATCACCAGATTTCCTCCTTCCATAAGACTTTATTACCACTGTGAAGTTTAGTGGTAAGCTGTAAATTGCATGAGAGAGATAAGCTGTGACTTCATAGTAGTATACTTTTGACTTCATAGTAGTATACTTTTGACTTCATAGTAGTATACTTTTGACTTCATAGTAGTATACTTTTGACTTCATAGTAGTATACTTTTGACTTCATAGTAGTATACTTTTGACTTCATAGTAGTATACTTTTGACATCATAGTAGTATACTTTTGACTTCATAGTAGTATACTTTGGTAGTAAAGGAAACAGTTTTCAGTTGTACTATGGAATCATCTCCAGAAATATAAAGTTTGATGGTAGTAAGCTATGCTAACTTCTATCAGGTACAGCAAAGTTTGTTTTTTTTTCAGTACACCTGATAGCCATTGCTTGTTAAAAACTATTTTGAAGTCTTTAAAATTTTTCCATTTTTTAAATTCATTTTATTGGGGCTTTTCACTGTACATGTACTCAAGAATTTATGGCTTTAACAACTGTGGTCAGGATTGTCGATTGATGAGGTCATAAAACCACTCCCCTTTGACGGGTTTCTGATAAATCTGATTTATCTCTAGCTGAGCCAGTGAGTGTGACAGTGAGTGTGACAGGGAGTGTGACATTGATGTTCAGATATTCAGCGTCACTGTTTAAGCAGCAGTTGGTTGTGTCAAGACCGAAGCTTTAATAGTTAAATAGAGGTCTTTTGCATATACTCTTATAGCAACTCCCCATCACAATCAGCAGATTTATTTATTCATTTATTTATTTGATCAGTGTTCACTGACACGACAGCGGCCGGCATTATGATGGGAGGAAACCGGACAGAGCTCAGGGGAAACCCAGACCATTTGCAGGTTGCTGAGAGACCTCCCCATTTACGGCCGGAGAGGATACCAAATTTAAAACTCCTGTTATATTTTTCAGAAATGATTGACTGGTTATGGCTTTACACCAGCTCCGTTGCAGTATTTTTATAGTCGTATAATTATGATGTACACTCAGGAGACGACGAAGGAACAATGAACACCTTTTACCACTGACTGCCAAACTGACCGCATCTGTACATTACAGGTACTGAGAAGAGGAAGAGACTGCCATCATTTCTCACATCCGTGTGGAATCAGCATATTTGCGAAAACGTGTTCATAAATCAGGGGCAGATAACCCAACAGCTCATTCCTGTCGCCTGCTCTTCAGATTGTTGTGGTAAGTTTTGGATCTCCAGGTACTGAAAGTTCTGCATATTTATTAGATTCATTACATTATTGTCTCAAGTGTTGCACCTCATTGTGCCTGTATTTCTGATGGGAACTTTGCTGAACTGTGGAATGAAAGGAGATAATTCACTGTTAAGTGTATTATTTCGCGTTATGTGTATCTTCCCACTTCAGACTCCACAGTATTTCATGTTGAGTTTGGCTTAAAAGAAAAAGTCACTTTTGTCTTAAAGTCTCATGTCTCTGTGTGTTTCAGATGGAGTTCAGCTCAACAGTCAGTGGGACGTGACCAGTCAGTGTTGCATACAGTATCTCAGGTGTAAATCTTGTTCTCATGGAGACACAAATGTTATCCTAGGAGCACGCATTGCTCTAGCATCTGAAAACAGTGACTTTAAGCCCGGACAGGTAAGTCAATACAAATGTTATCCTAGGAGCACGCATTGCTCTAGCATCTGAAAACAGTGACTTTAAGCCCGGACAGGTAAGTCAATTCAAATGTTATCCTAGGAGCACGCATTGCTCTAGCATCTGAAAACAGTGACTTTAAGCCCGGACAGGTAAGTCAATACAAATGTTATCCTAGGAGCACGCATTGCTCTAGCATCTGAAAACAGTGACTTTAAGCCCGGACAGGTAAGTCAACACAAATGTTATCCTAGGAGCACGCATTGCTCTAGCATCTGAAAACAGTGACTTTAAGCCCGGACAGGTAAGTCAATACAAATGTTATCCTAGGAGCACGCATTGCTCTAGCATCTGAAAACAGTGACTTTAAGCCCGGACAGGTAAGTCAATTCAAATGTTATCCTAGGAGCACGCATTGCTCTAGCATCTGAAAACAGTGACTTTAAGCCCAGACAGGTAAGTCAATACAAATGTTATCCTAGGAGCACGCATTGCTCTAGCATCTGAAAACAGTGACTTTAAGCCCGGACAGGTAAGTCAACACAAATGTTATCCTAGGAGCACGCATTGCTCTAGCATCTGAAAACAGTGACTTTAAGCCCGGACAGGTAAGTCAACACAAATGTTATCCTAGGAGCACTCTTTGCTCTAGCATATGAAAACAGTGACTTTTAGAGCTGACAGGTAAATCAAACCTTACCAACATTTAAATTTTTAAAGTATTTAATTGTAACTATAGCGAAGATTTTTGACCAAAAAAAAAATGCTAATCAAACCAAATTTTCTGTATTTTAAAGTAATATCAGACTCATACATATGCTATCTGTAGTCTTTAAATGATTGACTAAGTTATAATGTGACCTTAAATTATGAATAATGTGAATTTAAATTTTGTGATCTTCCTGGCCAATTTTTTAATAGTACCATGAGCACAAGCGAAGTTTATTTTTTGTTATCGGTAGTTATCTGGGATATTCTAAAATAATAGCAGAAATTCAATTAGATTTGTGCTCATTGATTTTTGGCCAAAAATTTCTGGGATGGCCACTGTAATCATTAAGTTTTTCTGTGTCTTTTTTTTGGGGGGCCCCAAAAGTATTTTTAGACCTACAGTCACGGAAAAAATTATTAGACCACTCATATTTTCTTTGGTTTCTTGTTCATTTTAATGCCTGGCAACCCTAAAGGTGTATTAACCGAAGATTACAATGAATACGACAAAAATCCAGCTGATTCCATAATACTTTGTCGTATTTGATATGCTTTAAGGTCAGTTGTATTCCTAGGGTGTATGCGAGGCAATTTCATGCTTTCCATTTACATACAGACTTACATAAAGAGTGGTTTCCTGTTTACATGTAGGCTTACATAAATAGGGGTCTCTTGTTTATATATTAAGACGCAGCACAACTCGGTAGTTGTCAGCTCTCATAATGCCTAAAGCGAAAGAATTATGTGGAACCAGAAAGGCAGCCATCTTGGCACAGCTGGATACTGGATTGAGCGAGCGACAAGTGGCCAAAAAACTGAAGATCTCTAAGACAGCAGTTCATTACACCAAGAAAAAGCAAGCCGAACGTGGTACTACAAAACTGCTAGCTGGTCGAGCCAGGAAACGTCTTTCTACCCCACGAGATGACCGAGCACTCATCCGGTCCTGTATCAAGAATGGTCGTCAGACCTCCAGAGACCTTAGAAATGAGTGGGCATTGTCAACAAATGTGACTTGTTCAGCAAGAACAGTTCGAAACCGACTTCTTGAAGCTGGTCTAAAGTCGCACAGGGCACGGAAGAAGCCCTTCATCAACGAGAGGCAGCGGAAGGCCCGCTTGCGTTTTGCGAGGGATCACAAGAGTTGGACTGTTGATGATTGGGCTAAAGTTCTCTTCAGTGATGAATCCAATTTTGAGTTGATGCCTACTCCAGCCAACTCACTGGTTAGGAGGAAGCCTGGGGAAGCCTACAAACCAGACTGCCTTGCTCCTACTGTAAAGCATGGGGGTGGATCAGTGATGATCTGGGGTTGTTTCAGTATGGGTGGAACAGGACAGATGCAGTTGTGAGTTGGCTCGAATGACTGGATTTTCCAACAAGACAATGTCCCTTGCCACACGGCAAGGTCAGTTAAAACCTGGATAGAGAACCGGAACATTCGAACCATGAATTGGCCTGCTCAGTCACCTGATCTGAATCCAATTGAAAACCTGTGGAATATTATCAAGTTCAAAATTTAGAACCACTAGCCGAAAAACAAAGCAAATTTGTTCGAATTTTTGCAACAGGAATGGGCTGCTGTGACCGCAGGGCAATGTAACAAACTGGTGGAGAGCATGCCAAGGCGCATGGCTGCAGTCATCAAAAACAATGGGCATGCAATCAAGTACTAACTCCCGTGTGAGACTGAGAGTCATGTGACTACGTGACTAGGAGACAGGAGAAAAAATGAAATGCCAAAATGTTTTTGAGAATACAGTTGCTACATCTACAGATGTATGAACTTAAGTGATTTTGGTCATTGTCAAGAAAGTCATAGAGAACTGATAGATATCACCTCTTAAATAAAACCCTTATGAACTATTTCTGTTTTCATCACTTTCTTTGTCCAAACAAATGTTCCTTCAGTTGTGCAAGGTTTTAAAATGAACAAGAAATGGGAGAAAGCAAGGGTGGTCTAATAATTTTTTCCATGACTGTATATGTGATTCTGAGAGTGTATTTTTACAAACTTTTGAAAATATAGTAATCTGAGTGAAAGAAAAAGGTTAATGCCTAATTTGGTTACATTTATTATGCAGAACACCAATATTTGACTTCTTCCTTTATATTTTGCAGATTTGGCTTCAGGCGACTACTGTGACGTGATAAAAGGAAAGGGAAGTGTGGAGGTATGAATGGAAATGCATCTTGGAGGGATGAATGGAAATGCATCTTGGAGGGATGAATGGAAATGCAGTGTGGAGGGATGAATGGAAATGCATCTTGGAGGGATGAATGGAAATGCAGTGTGGAGGGATGAATGGAAATGCAGCTTGGAGGGATGAATGGAAATGCAGTGTGGAGGGATGAATGGAAATGCAGTGTGGAGGGATGAATGGAAATGCAGTGTGGAGGGATGAATGGAAGTCCAGTGTGGAGGGATGAATGGAAATGCAGCTTGGAGGGATGAATGGAAATCCAGTGTGGAGGGATGAATGGAAATGCAGTGTGGAGGGATGAATGGAAAGGCATTCTGAAATGGCGGAATAAGTGTAAAAAATTCAGTGGATAAATGGAGTGAAATACATGCATGGACAGTCGCTCATGATGCAGCGCAGTCGATCATGATGCCGTGCAGTCGCTCATGATGCAGTGCAGTCGCTCATGATGCCGTGCAGTCGCTCATGATGCAGCGCAGTCGCTCATGATGCCATGCAGTCGCTCATGATGCAGTGCAGTCGCTCATGATGCCGTGCAGTCGCTCATGATGCAGTGCAGTCGCTCATGAAGCTGTGCAGTCGCTCATGATGCAGTGCAGTCGCTCATGATGCAGTGCAGTCGCTCATGATGCAGTGCAGTCGCTCATGATGCCGTGCAGTCGCTCATGATGCCGCGCAGTCGATCATGATGCTGTGCAGTCGCTCATGATGCAGTGCAGTCGCTCATGATGCCGTGCAGTCGCTCATGATGCAGTACAGTCGCTCATGATGCCGTGCAGTCGCTCATGATGCCGTGCAGTCGCTCATGAAGCTGTGCAGTCGCTTATGATGCAGTACAGTCGCTCATGATGCCGTGCAGTCGCTCATGATGTAGTGTAGTCGTTCATGATGCCGTGCAGTATGGAGAGTTTGCACAGATGCAGTGCAGTGTGGAGATTTGCACGGATGCGATGCGGTGAGGAGATTTGCACAAGATATAGATGCACAAAGTACATTGCAGTACAGAAGTTACATGATGGCTGCAGTTTGTATGGCGACACAAGATACAGTGCAGTATGGACAGTTGCAGAAGTGACAATACTTTATGGGCAGATACAGTACAGTACAGTACAGATATTCACACATGATGCAGAGCAATTTGAATATTTCAGTGTAAGAGTGCAGAATTGAAAAATCACACACAGTGCAGTGCATTGTAGACAGTTGAGGGACATCTAGTGCAGTATGAACAGTTTCTCAAAGTGCTGTTCAGTGTTGCACGTAGTGCAATAAGGATAGTTTCAAGCAAAACAGTATAGAAAGTTGCACATTATGCAATTTGAACAGTTGCATAAAGTGACGTGTGGACAGTTGCAGACATAATCGGACAAGATATCATGTATTAGATCTGAGAAGGAATATGCTAAATTGCTTGTTGCTGATAGATAGATATGATAAGATGTGACAAGAAAGTATAAGAACGTGGTTATCCACGCCGCTGGTGGACAAGCCTACAAAATGTCCAAATCATTCTAGAAGTGGAAGACAGATCATTTAATTCCTTATGGCCGAAATGATAGAAGCTCATAGAAGCTTCACTTGCTTCAGTCATGTAAACCGTCACATGTATTGTTTTTCTTTTTGCAAACAATAATCTGTTTGAATAAAAAATATCATGCATCTCTGGCAATGAATTAACCAGGGGCATCATAACTAGCCCTTTAAAAGAAGAATTTTTTTCAAAATGTTTTACCTTGGGCAGTTTTGTGTTTAACATTGGGCAAGTATGTATTAAATTTGCACACGTCATCGGTTTCATTTTCCATGATAAACTTTCTTTATTTCTCTCTCGTCTTGATCATGTTATCATCTTGTAAACAAGCAACGGCCTTTTAGTGTGTGTAATATACATACCTGCGTCCTGTCCATATTTTTTTTCATTTTGTTATATGTGCCGGGAAATTCATTTATCTTAAACTTTTTTTTATTATTATGCATCATTTCAACGTCAACGGTATTTATACAGTGATCAAATATATTTATCATGTACCAAAAATCAATGCATTTTTTGGTTTTTACTGTCATGTTCCTGTAAATTGTGCATTTATTTGAATGCTGCTTATTGTCGTCCATGTGTATTCTATAATATTATACTAAAATATTAATGCTAGCACGGTCAGAAAATATGAAATATTCTAAAGTAAAACACCAATCAAATAAATAAATAAATATGACCTGCCTAAATGTGACTTACAGGTCTGCACCCTATTGACATGTATTGTATTTAACCTGGATGTCATCGGTGTGTAAAAATGCTCTTTCAGACACACAGTAAGAAATTACATTTTTGGTTTCCGTGTTTGTGGAAACAGTTTTCACCATTGACCTATGGGTCAGCGTGACGGGTGGAAGTTCACGTGATACCAGACTCCTCGTCTGGTTTGAAATAGTTCAAAATCTGCTCTTAATCAACCAACAACATGTGGTAAAATTGCCCTTTTCCGCCATTCCAGTCAATGGCATCGGGAATGAGAACGAGGCTTGTTTTATGGTGTGCCTTCACTGAGGTGGAAACGAATGAAAAGTTACAACACTTTAAAAAATTAAAACGTCATATGTGGTCTACCGTAGAATCAACAAGCTGTTACCAATTCAGTAGGCAGAAAATTTAATGTAAACTGCATTGGTCAATGCTTATCGTGGTTCGATTTGAGGCAGTCTTGATCATTCAACCAGTGGCAGCCAGGAGATTGTTAGTTCTAGAACTAGACAGCCTTGTGTGAGGTCAATGGGCGTCTTCTTCCAGTCCCAGCATTGGGTGTTTTTTTTTAGAGTATGCTATATGTTTGTTGTCGAGCACACGGACGTCAGCCACACAGAAGAACATAGGCACGCTTCAGAAGAGGCAGATTCGCAACATGTAACCAGCTGCCGTCGTATGAGTAAACTGTTCTTCAGTACGGCGTAAAACACCAATCAAAATCAATATGCAGCCACATATTCCTGGTTACTTCAGAACGCTTTATGTCCAATAAAATGGAAGCTAACGGCACTTTTGGTAGTTTCCGTCTCCCATAACACTGACCGCCATCTTATAGGTGAAATCATAAAACAGGTCTTCTTCAAACGACATTTTTATGAAGCTTAGAAGACTTCAGAAGTCCCATTTCAGATTCTAACAAATAGGTTCACTGAATGGCGATATAACAGCTGTGATAAACGCAAACGATATGTTTTATGGGCTCGTTGTACAAAGCAGTCGCAAACCGCCGGGTATAATTCCCATGTCAGCATACAGCGATTAGATACATCATGGTAAATGCGCCTGTTGAAGTAGCTTTGTAGAATGGGTCCATGAAACAAACCAGTAGATGAACAACATTTATTTGTTTATTTGATTGGTGTTTTACCTACTACTCAGGAATGTTTCACGTATAGGAGAGCAGCCAGCTTTATGGTGGGTGGAAACTTGATAGAGCCCGGGGAAACACGATCAGCCGCAGGCTGCTGCCAGACCTTCCCAAGTGCTGGAACCAGCTCCATAGGTCAGACCTTCATCTGAACCAATATTCCTACATGACAATTAGGGTTAAAAGTTTATAAATCGTAATAAGTATGGAATAAGTGATAAAGTAATGTATTATTGTTGCCAGATGGCAGCATAAACCAGTTGTATTTGACACAGCTGCTGTACACTGAAGCAATTGAACAGGCGTTTCCCTTTTTTGTGAATCACCAGTGATAATAAACCTTGACTCTATAACCTATGGAACCTCAAATAGGCCTAACATTCAGATGCGGCTTGATGGTTTACTGGAGCAATTCTACGACAGAAAGAATCGTGTTTCTTCATAATATTAGACGTAGATGCAGTTAACATTTTCGGCACAGTGCCCCTTTGTGTATGTTGAGAGGCCTATCTTATTCCCCATGGGAAAGAAGTTTTGTTTAGTTTTTCACGTTGGAACATGCTTTGGCCTATACCTCATCTGGTTGCCGATAGGGAAGTGATCACGTGATTACCTTAATACGCTGCTCTCAAACTGCAAGCCTCAGTTGTGGTTGCAAATATGGAAATGGCCTTCTGTCTAGCCATTGTTTTTCCGATATAAAAATGATCAGCTCTTTGCCGAAGTGGAAACAGACAACTATTCACCGATATGGAAATGACCTTCTGTTTGCCGATATGGATTTCATACCATGCAACGTAGGTATAAGTTCCGTTCTAGGTACCTCCTTCGATGTAACGCTTTTTACGATAAATAGAGTATTGTCTCATGATGAAGTCAGCCGTTATTTCCCACTATCATGTAATCTTCGATAAATATTTACAGCTAGGAATAAATGTTTGTCCACAGTCCTAGCTCCCGCTGGGTGTAGCGTTTGTGTTGCCGTGCTCTGGTAAATGATACCAGACCCGTCAAAACCATGTGGATCATCATGTATAGAAAATATCATGCAGTCGTAGCGACTCCAAAAATACCATCGCAACTTGCCATCTTGTTCTAGGTGAAACGAAAAGATAACCTGTCTTATGGAACAAAAGTGGCTAAGCGTTGGTCTTCCATACAAATTCAATAACAACACTGGATTTATCTAGGCATTGCTGAACATCAACTCTGTCTGTCAATGACCTGAGGACGGCAGAAAGTGGCAACCGTGTGTTTCACATGAATACCATCTTGCTTAACAACAAAAGGTTTACCTTGTATCTGGAGTTGTAAAGTATAGTTTCAGGATGCCCTGTTTCGGTAAAACTTGATCAAACACTATCCCTTCCTTAAGATCAATTTCTCTCCCATGCTGACCGAAGACTGTAAATTTTGCTTTAAGCAAAAGTACTGACACAATTAATTCATCCAGTCGACGTGACTTCACAAAAACTACGCCCTATTTGAAATCGGTTTTGTCGGTTCCATCGTTTCTGGATCTAAAGAGGGGAAAACAATACTGTTCGTGGGTTTTCCGTGGGGTGTTTCTTCTATGGGACTCAAAACCCTTTGCTTCCGTCTGCCGGATAAAGTTTCAGCGGGTTTCCTGGGCGTGCCTGTGAGGTATCTGTTTTTGGCTGGGCTCGTTTTGTGTTTCAGTGGAGACGTGGCCGTGGCAGAGTAATTTTTTGGAAGAGCTTCCGGTTTCTCTTCGGTGCCTAATCGTCTGCCGCGGAACAAAACACCTGACTTAAGTTCCGCATTTTCTTCTTCAAGTGCCTTCATTTGCGCCTCCTTCCACTGAAGACGTTTGGAAATATGCTGTATCTCTTCACGAAGCATTCCCAGCGTCGAGCGCAGTGACCGGAAGTCAAAAGTTACATTTCCGGCTGATAGTGGCGATGTTGCTACGCCTTCAAAAGTAACTCCTCCAGGTTTGAACTCGTTTTGGGATTTTGTACCCTTGTCTTCTTTCAGGGCCGCGCTTATTGTCTGAATATCCCGCAGCAGATGTTGCTTCTCTTTGTTCTCTTTGTTAATAAACATCCTCAGAGCGTCTGTTGTTGAAAGGTCTTTTTCTCGAGGATTTGTTCCCAGCAACGCCAGAATGGTGTCTTTCTCTTTGGTCCTGGTGGTCTCGACCTCCTTGATGTCGTGGCTGAAGTTTTGCGCAACTCGAAGAAGAAGGCTGATCACCGAATCCAGCTCCGCCATTTTCCGTCGATCTTCGGGTTTACCCTTGTTTCCGTCCCCGAGAATGCCGGACCCGTAGGTGTACGTCACTTCCACATCATGGTCTTTCAAAATCTCGCCCATTGACTGTTGCAGTTTTGTAGTCAATTCGGTCACGTGACGTGCGTACTGGGCCAATCGTTCGCTTAGTTTGGTGATCGTTGAGTTGTTGGCGGTGTTGAAGCGCATTTGCTTTGACAAGTTCTCCTTGTGATCTAATTCACTTTGGGATATCGTGGTCTTCAGTTCTTTGATTTTTTGATCTTTGTCCTCGGTGTCCTTGAAGGCCTGTTCCAAACGGGATTCTAGCTCCGATACCTAGAACAACGAAGACTGAATGGTTGATTATTGTGGACTTAAATCTATTAATACAACACTTGCTTTGATTAACTTAATTATTTGACTGGAGTTTACTGCCGTATTCAAGAATATTTGACTTATACGACGGCGGTCAGCATTGTGATGCGAGAAAACCTGACAGGGCCCGAGGGAAACTCATGAACATATGTAGGAGAGAAGCCAGAAATCCAACTTGCATTGATCGTATTGGTGAGAGATTCATAGGTAACACTTGTTTTGTGTTCCCAATAAGTGCAAAATTAAATATTTAAAATCATACATCATATTTTGGCACACGTCTTGCATATTCTTATCTTAATAAGATTGCACACGTTAAAATATTCTGTACCATATACTAAAGTCCAGTTACAGGCTCCAACTTAAATTATGGTGTGTGTCTGTCTCTCATCAGATAGAATTGCGACTACCGGTGTTACTGTACAATCTTATACCGGCGAAAAGTAATAAATACTTGCTCATTTCCACTGTGACATACTCACCTTTTGTTGGCACCTTTCCAAAGAACGCTGTTTTTCCTCCTCCTGGTGATAATGTTCCTTACGAATCTCTTCAATCCGATCCTTCTCGCGTTCCGAGGCGTTCCAAGTCTTCTTGGCTATCGCTCCTTTTATCTGTTATGGAATGTAAGAAGGTAATGTTAGTGGCGGTTGATTTGTTCCCTTTTGTGGCCTTCACTTAGCTTTCAACATTATTTTGATCATATAACGATAGTCCCAAGGCCGCTATATTTATAACGCTGTTTCACTAGAAAATAAGCCCCTTGCGCCGTCAGAGTATATTCTACTGACACTAGTATGGTCTGCTTGGCCTATCCCCTGGTGCTAGGTGTCAAGCCAGCGAGAGGCCTCACTGGCTCAAAAGGTAAAGGCGACAATTAGGGTTTTGGCAACTGTGGTCGCATGCTCGAATCCAGCTCTCTTTCTCTCTTACGACTGTGGATTAAGTCAGGACGGGTGTCTGGTATCTGGTGAAGATCGGTGCTATACTCTCTGCACTCCTGTTTCCTTCACTTTTACAAACCTCACCACCGTTACATACGAGAAAAATTCGTGTGCACCGTGCAAACTGTCACTGAAGAACAGTCCAAAGGGACCAATCAGTCAAATCAAGTCAGCAAAGCTGGGGAAGTACCCAAAATCAGACCCAGTGTCCGACCCCTCTCCTTCCCCCCTCCCATCCCACCCAACAAGAGCAACAAGAGTAACTCCTGCATTTAGTCCGTCAGATGACGCGTGATAATTAACTTTTCATTGGCATCGGCGAGCATCATTCCTCGGAATTTTTGTTTGTATATATGTATGATTTTCATTTCATGTTTTGTGGTAAGTATTTCTTAAATGGCCATTCAATCAAACATTCCATTAGATTATTCTAAAGCTACTCTGTGATGGAGAAGAGTGTAGAACGTATGGTTGATAATTTGTAGCTGTTATGTAATGAATGATTCGTACCTTACTTTCGACGTAATGGCACAGTCTCTTCATATCGTCCAGACCCAGGCAGCTGGCTACTGATGGTATACGTCGTTCTATTTCACCCGCATTCACGTACTGGGTTCCAGGTTTGTCTGGGGAATAAGAAAATACCGCTTAATATCTCGTGTAACTTGACATGAAATTTTGAAGTTTAAGCTAAGTACAAACGTTCCACCGTCGCTTAAATCGTTCGGTGTTAGAGTTGTAAGTTATCTTGCCAAAAATGTCAAAATGCCAGATTATTTTTCCATTCTAAATTCATGTTTGAATTGTGTCAGTGGTTTTGTACTTCAGTACTTACTTTGTCTTACCTTCGTCATGTAGAAAGTCCGCTAACAATGAGTGTCCCGTGAATAGCAATATGTAAGTAAATTTCCTGAATGCGTTCTTGTTCCGTAGTTTGAGTACATTGATAAGCCGTTCATTTTGCTCCTGTTGAGTCTTTCCTTCCTGGTGAAAAAAATACAAATAAAAGACATCCATTAAAAGCATTTTAAATAAACTCAGCATGTTTTCCTACTCGTTGTACAAGACAGTGTGAAACTCTCGTGTCTGCATCACACTCTTCGCACTCACTCACTCAATCAATCACTGATTAGGACATTATCTGTATGTTCCTCAGCATGGTTTCTGTCACCACTTTATCAGACAACAGCCTGGCGTGTAACTCTGGCGTGTGGATTACATTCTTCACACTCACTCAATCAGTCACTGATTAGGACATTACCTGTATGTCCCTCAGCATGGTTTCTGTCACCACTTTATCAGACAACAGCCTGGCGTGTAACTCTGGCGTGTGGATTACATTCTTCACACTCACTCAATCAGTCACTGATTAGGACATTACCTGTATGTCCCTCAGCATGGTTTCTGTCACCACTTTATCAGACAACAGCCTGGCGTGTAACTCTGGCGTGTTGTATTACATTCTTCACACTCACTCAATCAGTCACTGATTGTGACAATACCTGTCTGTCTCTCAGCATGGTCTCTGTCACAACTTTATCAGGCAGCAGCCTGGCGTGTAACTCTGGCGTGTGTATTACATTCTTCACACTCACTCAATCAGTCACTGATTAGGACATTACCTGTATGTCCCTCAGCATGGTTTCTGTCACCACTTTATCAGACAACAGCCTGGCGTGTAACTCTGGCGTGTGGATTACATTCTTCACCAGCAGGTACCGGTTGGCGTCCAGGATCTTCTTGTGCTGCTCGTCCAGCCGGTATCTCTTAGACATTCTGATGGACAGGATCAACGGAGGTCTGAATCGACAAAGCAAACAAACTGGAATAAGGAATAATTCCTAGCAGCGCCATCGTGTGTCTAGTCTGCATACTTTATTGTTTATTTTGGAGATAGTCTCACAATTGACTGTTTCAAAAACATTGATTTAAAACAACGGCGCTTCGCGAAGACGGAAGAAAATGCTAACTGGGGTAGATGGTTTGCCTATTTTGCTTTACGCCAGTACCAAATTTATGACGGTTTGGGTGATATCCTGCATGTTGTGGGCGCAAGTTCATGTGCGCCCAAAACTAAAGGCCCTGGAGATGGGACTCTGGGTCAAGTTAAAAGTATAAACATGTGCAATATATAGAGGACTATTCTAGAGACAGTTTCATCGTTGTTCTGGGACTCTCGCTGAGGGCGTGTTTACGACCAATCAAATCACATGTTGGAGTGTTCCGACATGAATATCTAGTACCCGGTGACCGGTGTTTGTGATCATTGCCAGGTTGAGTAAACAATTGAGCATATGTTGTTCTGATGCCCACAATATACTCTCCACAGACATGGCTATTATGCGGAACTACTCTGTGCTGGCATTACAGACCCCCACCCAGACAATGTTTTAAGGCCTGGGAAGAACTATGGTCGAGTCTTCGAAGCAACAGTAAGGTTCCTGCTTCCATGTGCTAGGAGAAAATTTAGAGTATGGTTCATTCTCATCTCTATGTTATAATGCATTAATGTGAACACTACTTGGTTTGAGCACTGATCATGGCGTGCATCATTCATTTGAATGGAAATTAAACAAACTACCACCACCACCGATTTCTCCCACTTATTATCCTTCGCCAGAGTCAAATTATTGACATATGGCTCTAGAAACAAGCTATTCATTTTCTATAAGCGACAGTGTTAATGTTAGTGCTATAATTCAGTCCCAAACATTTCATGGCTAATAAGCACTGATGTCTAACCTGACCCAGGTTTACCATCCAAATTCTGGGGTTTCCTGTGTCAACAGCTGGGAGAGGTTCCTACGAACGCCAAAAGGACGTCACTTACAGCCTCATCACTATATGACACCTTGTTTTTTCTCTCGTCAAAAAATATCGTACTTCCAGCAATAAAAATTAAACCTGCCTAAAGTTTAGACAATTTCCATTATTTTCATACAAAGCATGCACCTGTACACCAAAGATGGCAGCCCAAAAAGACGAAATTGCATGGTAATAGGACACCGATCCCATATTCTTATTGACGCCAAACCAAAAACTGTTCTATATAGTTTGATTGGTTACGTGTAGCACATGTAATGTAAGAGGAAATGCAGAAAGTTAAAACTGACGGGAAGTCAAAAGATTACATTGGACTTTGGAATTTCAAGTATCACTTGAACTTCATTGGATTAAGTGCAGACGAGAACCTTGAGGTTGATAACCTTGAGGTTTCTCAGAATTCACCCGCCTGGCCCTTTGGCCTCGGTGGCATTAAATGTTAGTTATAAACTTGCTAATGTTGTATCACACGGAATTCCTTTATTTTTATATAAATAAATATAAAAGACTTACAGCACGAGGAATAAAACGTGGGCAGTGACAACAGTGTGATAGTTGACAAATGGTCACATGTATTCCCAATGAAATCCGGCCTCTGGCCAATTTACCTGGGTAAGGGATTTATTCAGACTGTGCATGTATATATGCTTGAAAAGTAGCATCGTTTACGCCCCCTAGCACCATGACACTTACCCAGCCTTTATATACTGCATGTAGACCAAGTCTCAGCACTGACGTCAGTTACAGTTGGTCTATGTCTGACGTCATCAGGTACACAGCCGCGAAGGTAACTAGCCTACATGTGACTGTACAATTATACATGCAAGGTGACAACAACAACGGTACCACAAAGGCTTCTCTGGTATGCGGTTGTATGTAACGGTCAAACTGCAATTAGATAATTTCTCAACTAACCCCACAAGCAAAGTTCTGAATAAGGCGGTATGAGCTTGACAGGCTCATACACGTAATACAATAAACAAGAGTATAAGATCGGTATTTTTTCACGTGACATGTACAGGACAAAAAAATAAGCAATTTTTCAACACTCCTACGCCAAGCGCATGCGAATCCAGCGATTGCATATTGACCCGATGTAACCATCACAGTCGGCAAAAACGAATATGAGAGTCAAGTCCGATATTCATATACAACTTGTAAACCATAAAGGGGTCTCGCAAGTCCCGTTCACAAAACAACCTAAACAGCAGTTCCCAAAAGAATATGCAAGAGATAATACAGTAAATAAAAATGGTAACAAGTAAGATAGAAGCTGTCAACCATTTTTTGTGATGCACGGCTGATACTGATAAGATGTTTTATCTAAGCATGATATCCAACGGAATCTCCAACTCATAGTCTGTAAATATTTCCTAGGTCCAATACAAATATAGACATCCAAGCTGAGATGTGACCACAACTGCTACCAAAAGCATCATGTTGATGTAGTAAACACAAACGCCTATACAACCCCTAGTCCCGGGTTAAAACTAATTATATGTAAATCAAAACTATGAAACAGATCAACAGTCCATATTTGCCAACCACAGTTTTATACTCATTATGGTAATGAGTATAAATCCAAATAAAGATAATTTACAAATTAAAAATTGAAATTATCCCTCTCGCATAAAAGCGGTCATAAAAGCTAAGCCATCCTTGCACAGATAGATGTGCAAATATGATGTACCACCAGGACTGCCTGTTGTCTCCTTTAAATGCAACAAATTGGAGCGGATAGGTTTCTTGCACACGTTCGGCGTTATGTGGATCGTGTAAACCCTCAAAATACCACCGGGTATAGGCATCAAGCTTTAAAAGATTATTCTAAAAAGTCATTTCTGCACATATAGTTATATTCTGCAGTCTTTTATATCACAGACAAAGAGGTATATGTGTGCCGACTGAGGAGTGCAACTGGTATTCATTGGAATACCTATATGCACATTTACATTTATTAGAACTAAGAAGACCTCAATGCAATGGTCACTCATTTTAATGAATATAAAAGGCTATATAGCAAAGCAGTGACATAGGACAGTGATAGTTGGAAAATGGTCATGCAATCGGTAAAACACCGTGACAATTCATGTCTGCAAATTAAATCTTTGTGAACAGCTGGACAGAGTGTGAAGAAATCCCAAGAGGATACGTCTTACTATGGTAATCTTACTTGGGCTTCAAGTTCTTCCATGAGACATACGGTTCACTCCTGAACTGTTTGCAAAGACACAGCAATACCATACTTGCTCCAAAATTACTTCATTTCTTGTAGCGCTCTCGCCGATATGGTCGAGAAAAGTTCTTGGCCCAATTTGTGTGGCGATTTAGGAATCCAGTAAACCTGTGGCACATCAGGATGACGGGACGGCATATTTATATTCAATCTTTACTAAAGCCTTTGTGTTTTGTAAAATAGATCACTGGTGAATGTTTCTGCGATCAAAATATCTAGCATGTGTTCTCAAATATCAAGGACAAGTGTCCATGATATAGTTAAAATATTGCAGTCTCGCCGTTAAGCAATAATAATTCCTGAGAGAATAAAAGGAGAAAGTTAGGCCAAGCTTAAAGCTTTTCTTTGAAAACAAAAAATACAGGAAACTTAATGTCTCTTCAGAATCAAAAAAAATCTCATGTGAACGGAGCTAGTGGCAACTGGATCATGTCATTGACAGGATAGTAGCATATAGTTTAGAGCAAATTGTCGGCTCAAGTCCCTACAGTTTTTATTCAGCTTAAATACAAGACTCGCAAATTGGACAGGCTCTATGATACTTCTGAGATGTTCTATAAAATGCCCTCTGAGTGTTCTAAGATACTTTTAGTCACCAAAATAACATTTGCCGTAAACGGCAAGGCCAATTCAGACGAGAGACTAAGGGTCTTTTAACAGGTTCAGGTTACACATGGGGAATAAACTTAATGCTTTCTGATTTCCTGTTACATTTGGTCCATATGGCAAATGTTTTCGTGGCAAAGTTAAATAATGTAAAGCTGCATTTTCGTTTAATATAGGTTTCGTTTAAAATCGCCATGCAGGTTAAATTTGTACAGTACAAGCCACTCTATATAAATAAGTCATCGCCATTAATGTTAAATGTCATTTAATTAGATAAAGAATATATCAGTAAAATTGAGACATCTGATGGATCTTCGTTGTGATTTAATCAGTTAAATTTATGGAAACTAACTTACTGACAAGATTAAGTGCAAATTTAGATATGCATATCCGCTCCAACCAGATTCCCGTGTGTGTCATCACTGCGACAAGTTATGTACAGCCTACCTGTACATGCATCCCTTAGACGTATTCAGACGTTCAGCTTTGAGCAAACTATCTCAAACAGCCATTACGTATGGTCACTGCGTATAATGCCCCGGACGACACAGGCAGTGACAGAGGACTTAAAACCATAGTCGTAAACTTACGAGCACAAAGTCAGCTCTCCCGACCTTTGGTGTATCTTGGGTCGACGTGTATATGATTTATAGGTTTCGAATTACAGGTGGATTTTCAAGTACCCAGTTAATTAAGAACATTTAACTCTTCGCTGCACCAGGTAAACCTAAGCACAGAATGGGCCTTGTATGGCCTAAATTTAGTCAATGGTCTAAGCGTTTCTGATGACCATCAGGTTTCCTCTAACTGTTTCTATGAAGAGAGGCATAAGCTAGACAAGTTATTTTGGAATTGGTCGTTTCAAATGTGAAGACAGGACATCCAATGAAATTAATGTATTCCAAATATAGATCTACAGGTCCATGTATTATTCATTTGCTCAGGTGGTATATATCGTCCCCTGTTCATGCCCGTAAAGTGTTTCTATATTTAACAAGAAAACTGCGTCATTTGTTTGGCGTAATAGTTGTTTTACACGCCCGTTCAGGATACATACAGGCATATGTCGTGGAGAGTATGATAACTATGTGATTCAGTATGATATTGTGTATATCATAAAACTGTAATAAATACACGGGAGAGGGGATCTATCGGTACTGGTCATTTAGTACGGAACGCTCTATACTAAATCCAGAACGTTTAAAGTGTTGTCTTCGTCTACTTGATGTCGCTACAAACACGTGATCACGTGACTTCGGACCAATATGGCGGATCACTGTTGATATACATCTTAAATGCTTAATTTATGTTCATATTTCTGTGGTTTTTCTATACTGCATTAAGATGCTTAGTTAAAATGATTCATTGATTGATTGATTGATCGGGTTATAGTCAATGAAGAATAAGGGTCAAATGACCATTTTTTTGCGTAGTTTCACTTTCAAAACGTGAATTCGTGTTTAAGTTAATCTTTCTCATGCCTGTATAGGTGAGAATAAATGTTCCATTGTGTCTTGCGTTTGTTACCTGTTCCGCTCACGTGGATATAGCTGGTGTTGTGAGGAGCTGATAGGAATAGCTACTACGCATACACAGATTATGGTTATGTATTTAACGTCTTTCAGTAAGTAGAAAACACGACATATGGTTGTAAAATAGTTCACCCGACCACCCAGTAAACTACTTAAATATTTATAATGCCACTTGTGCAGATCGAATTTAAACAAAACTTAAATGCCTTATATATACATGCCAATTCACACCTGTATACCTTTGTAGAACGCGGTAAGGTGACATGACAATTAATCATTATCAACATACGCAGATAAAAGAACTACGAGCGCAAAAACTGGGCATCCTTAAATTACTGTATAGGCCCCTACTTACATTAAACATGGTTTACAGCAGGTTTCGATCATTATATTTTAGAATCGAAGTTTCTATACGGCGAGACAACTTCTAGACAGAAAAATATATTTTGTACCGAGGAGCGGAAAGAGAAGGCAAACAGTAACCCCTCATCCCTATAAGCATAAGTGTTCAATTTGTAGCAAAGGATTTAACGAGTGTTTCTGAATGCAGATAATACGGACTTTATAACACAGGTACTTTACTGCATCAACACACAACATGGACACTTAAGCCTACAACGTTTTTTTTATGGTTTAGAGAATTGTATTAGACTTTTAAAGGTGAATGTGTAATGTACAGAAGCTTTTTGTTTCTTTACATATAATATCCATCTTGCATATAATGAAAATTCCATATTTTGTTACATGTAAAAATTACTTCATAACCATGGTTAATCTATAAAAGCATGGCATCAAAAAGGAAAATTAAAAAAGAGAAAACAGGAAAAACAACATTTTTGAGACAATTTTTGGTGCTGCCTTTCAAATAATCTTGATATTCATAATATGGTTGTCATATTGCCAATGTGGCGTTAAGCCATAATCATTGATTCATTTGAATGATCCTTATATTTAATCTGATCTGCTTGATTCATAAAGCTTATACTTACAGTACAGAAATTCCAGAGTATTCTCAGTGTATGTATCTAAATACGTAACGTATTTGTCCACTCCTGCGTATAGCCTGTCTCACAACGACACTGACAACACAGCCGCATGTCCGCCAATCTGTGAACGAACAAACTCGCCGTGTGAAGTACACTTCTAAGGCGCCTGCACGTCTGTGAGAGTCGCCGTGGGAAGTGTTCAAAACAACCCTGTCGTTGTTTGACTAATTTACCCCCTACATAGCGACACAAAACACAACAAAAGCTAAGGTATATACTCTACATATGTAGGTCGAGTAACTCAATCACGCCTATGGCCAACGCTTTTACGACTGCTTTCTAGGAGTTCAGTCGCGTATAGGCCTACACTGCGAAAACTGAAGGGATAGCTTTCACAAAGAAAATGAGCTGGCATTGCTGATATACGCGAGCAATATTGTAAATCAGTAGGCAACACTGATACTTGTAGACATGCAATAAGCAGGCAACAATTACATAGGCAGACAATATTTATATACGAAAACAATGTTGTCAAAGAGCAGGCAATGCTGATATTGGCAAGTAATTTTGTCAATGAGCAAGCAATGCTGATATTCACAATGATGTCAATGAGCAGACAATGCTGATGTAGGCGACAGTGTTGTCAATGGGCAAGCAGTACTGATATCCACAATGTTGTCGATGAGCAAACAACGCTGATGTCCACAGTGTTGTCAATGAGCAGTGGCAATGCTGATACGGCTCTCAGGCCGTATATGGAAAGGTCTGCCAGCAACCTGCAAATGATCTGTGTTTCCCCCGGGCTCTGTCAGGTTTCCTCTCACCATAATGCTGGCCGCCGTCGTATAAATGGAATATCCTTGAGTACGGCGTAAAACACTAATCAAATAAATAAATCAATGGGCAGGCAATGCTGATATAGGGGAAAATATGTTGTTAATGAGCAGGCAATGCTGATATAGGCGACAATGTTGTGAATGAGTAAACAATGGTGATATAGGCGACAATGTTGTCAATGAGCAGGCAATGTTGATATTGGCGACAATGTTGTTAATGAGCAGGCAATGCTGATATAGGTGACAATGTTGTCAGTGAACAAGCAATGTTGAAATCCACAGTGTTGATGAGCAAACAATGCTGATATACACAATGTTCTCAAGGAGCAAGCAATGCTGACATCCACAAAGTTGTCAATGAGCAAGCAAAGCTGATATCCACAGTGTTTTCAATGAGCAAACAACACCTATATCCACAATGTTGTCAATGAGCAGGCAATGTGGATATCCACAATGTTGTTAATGAGTAGGCAATGCTGATATAGTCGACAATGTCAACGAGCAGGCAATGCTGATATCCACAATGTTGTCCGTGAGCAAACAATGCTGATATCCACAATGTTGTCAATAAGCAGGCAAGGTGGATATATATATATATATATAAATATACGCGGGTGATGTTGTCAGTGAGCAGGCGAGGTGAAGTAAATTAACATGCATGGGTCAGATAGGGAAAAGAGCCTGGAAGACGGGCCGGTGTTCATTGCTATCTTGTGTGGCCAGCCAAAGTCACATTTAGAACACAGAATAGATTTAAAAGCTGCCAACAGAGAATAATTAAGGAAACAGATTTTCTTCCATTTACGTCAGTGTTAAATTACTTTGTTTTGCTGCCAGTACGTATTCCTTCTGCAGAGTGTTTGAAACAGAAGAGCTGTCCTTTTGTCTTTATTATCGATAACTGAAACTCTGATCTGGTTTTCACATATCGGCCTGCCTGAGTGTACTTTTGTAGCCCTCCTCCAAATAACATTACGTTAGTGGAGAGTATGACAGGTAAATCACATACTTTACAAGCCTTAGGTGGGTAATTAACGCATGTAGATATAAACCTCTCTTAGCAACCTGCGAAGGGTTGTGGGTTTCTCCTGGGCTTGGCCCGGACTCCTCCCAATGCCGGCCGCCGTCGTATACGTCAGATATTCTTGAGTACGGCGTAAAACACCGATCAAATAAATAAATAAGATCGCGGCCAAAAGAGCAGCCGCTGGATTTAAACCCAGACAAACCTCACAGTCGCAGCGAATCAGTGCTTTAATGGAGTAAATCGCCTTTAAAAGTAGATGTAGTAGGCTATACTTTCATGCTGAACCTGGAAACACAGCAATCAGGGCATGTTTGCAGCTAAAATGAGTTGAAATGAATCGTTTACCTCACTCTGCTTCAGCTTTATCGTTATGGCCGGAAAAGTCCACCGTACAGACTTTCACTTTCATAAGTATTTTATTCACTGCGTAAAAAATGTTGATCCTCAACAGTAAACTCTTAGTATTAAAATAGAAAATCCTCAGGTAGCCTGTTATGCGCTTAAGGCTGATCTGAGCGTCGAGTCCGACATTCTTATACCACTCGTGGTACATGGGAAGGTCTGACAACAACCAACGGGTGGTCGTGGGTTTCGTCCTACCATAATGCTGGCCGCCACCAAACGAGTAAAACATCTTGAGTACGGCGTAAAACACCATTCAAATAAACAAATAAATAAAAAATACCACTCGTAGACCTTGAAGGGGTGTTCCAAGCCGATAATTATAAGACCCATTTCTACAATAAACTACAAACACCTTGCATGTAGTCTCCAAAGGATTGTGTCAGAAATAATACATAACCAGGAAATAAAGCTGGTAGCATGTAAGACAGAAGCAGTCCTGTGTCAGTTTTCAACGAAGCTGGGGCGACAGTCGATATTCTAGACATGACATCCACTTCAACCCGTTGTTAGCCTAAAGTTTAGCTGTACGTGGATAACTTCCAAGTCGAATACGAATTATCAATTGACTTAAAAGAGCCTACGCCGGATATTTTCGACAAAAAAAATTGATCCTGTCGAAATTTTTCAATATTCGATATACATGTATAGTCACTGTAAAGATACGCGCTGATAATCCTTGCAGTGTAAGTGAATATTTACAATCTGTATTGGGAACAACCGTATTAAAAGTAATTTAAAATGTCGTGTCAGAATATTACTTCGCATGATGGATAGCCTACCTTGTATACGTGGAATATTTAAGCACGCCCTCAGGATTTGTATGAACGGTTGGAGTGCCTCTCGGTTTACCTTGAATGGATTGGAAAGTGCTTCTCTGTACATTCATTTAAAAGACCGCAAGCTGAGCCCTTTGTTGACATTGAGGATTTAGTTGAGTGATTTATGGGCGTTCGATCATTAACACACTCAATATGATATAAGCTGCACGTGGTGTCACCACTTTTTGACTGACAGAGTGATTGATAAATAGAAGAATGTTGCGCAAGCCATTCAGTTTTAGCCTCATTCCAATGATTAGGTGCTTTATTGATTTCTTGTGCGACTTATTAATTTCTAGTGCAATTTACTCGGTGATTTACTGATTTATTGGGTGATTTACTGATTTATTGTGTTTTTGACTTTTCCAGATCAGAACAATATTTTTATTTTATGCAGATTTTCAATTTTCCTCTCATCCATTGATTCATTGCTGTATGTGTTTGTCAGATGCAGATCATTGATTGACCAGTTAAACTCGTGAAGAGTAAAGCTTTACACACTGGTGCAATCAATTTGGTTGAATCAAGATTATTATATATATATATATATATATATATATATATATATATATATATATATATATATATAGATTATTATTATTATTATTTACAATACATGTTCATTTTCATAAGGTTTTTAACCCCCTGCTTGAGAATTTTTCATTTACTTGTATACGACAGTTTGTCGGTGGAAAACCAGAGTGCCAGATGTATTTGACAAATCTTCTGACTTAAAAGTCATAGTCCAAGCAGTGAGAGATGGATTCGACCGCACGGCCTCATTTTGCACAGATCTCTCCAGTATAAAAATATTATTAATTTTGTGCAAATCACTCCAGCATTAGAACACTGTTCATTTTGGACAGATCTCTCAAGCATTAGAGGGCTCTGTCCGGTTTGCAACCACCATATTGCTGGTCATTGTTGTATAGGTGTAATATTCCTGACTAATGTGTGAAACACCAATCAAATAAATAAGTAAATAAAATTTGGTTAGACACCTGCAGCTCTAGATCATCACTCATTCTGGAAAGATCATTTTGAAAAGATCTCTCCAGCAATGAAACACTGTTCATTTTGGACAGATCTCTCCAGCATCAGAACACTTCATTTTGGGCAGATCTCTCCAGCATCTGAATACTGTTCATTTTGGACAGATCTCTCCAGCATCAGAACACTGTTCACTTTGGACATATCTCTTCAGCATCAGAACACTGCTCATTTTGGAAGATCTCGCTGGCATTAGAACACTGTTCATTTTGGACAGATGTCTGTAGCATCAGAACACTGTTTGTTTTGGACAGATCTCTCCAGCATCAGAACACTGATCATTTTGGACAGATCTCCCTAGCATTAGAACACTGTTCATTTTGGACAGATCTCTCCAGCATAAGAACACCATTCATTTAAACCCTCTAGATATATGGACACAGCCCAGCAATATTTCAATATTCAACCATACAAAGCTTTAAATTGGTGAGCTTTGGCTCCTGGACAGCAAGAGACAATAAAGGGAGATAATCATCTTCAGGAATTAAACAAAATATTTAAATAAATTTCAATAAATAAAATACATTTTATGTCAAATGAATTTCAAACAAAGCAGTGAGACACAGTGAAACCAACAGGAAATCCAAGGAATGAGAAATGTAACACAGTTGATAACAGAACACAGATACTAACTGCAATTATGAATGTACATGTAGTTAATGCTGTGGTAGCTGATGTGCACGCTTGGGTGCCAAGGGAGGTAATGAGAGTGTAAAGTTAGCACCACTATGGTAATTACAAACCAGTACAGTATATAAAGTAAGCACCATTGCAGTATTCATCTTCATATCTGAAAAATGACTATTCCAAGTTGCCTTTATAAATTGCAGTGGTATTTCAACAATATATATCAATGCCTATAATTCAATGGCAATAAGATAACTATTAAAGGCCTATCATTAAATGATATTTCTTATATATGTATGCCGCATGGTCACTCAATATTCGTTTTCAACTTCAAAGACCCACATCAAAATCAAAGATCCACAATCTATGAACTTACAACCATAGTATGAAATTTGAGTCAGTGGCACTTCAGTTTTAGTTATCTTAAAGAGAAGATAAAGTGTCTGTAACACTTAACTGTCACGATCAAATACAACTGAATGAACAAATCTCAGGACTCAACACATGTGCCTAATGTGGAAAATGAATAGCCCAGGGCTTTTCGCTCTTTGTCTGTAAGACCAGGATGCCAGAAATCCAGCATGAGAATAGATCTGATGCAAGCATTCTCTTCACCTGTACACTCATCTTGGTTCCCTGTCTCAGCAGTCAGATCTGGAGATGCTTGACTAGACAGCACAGAATGGCCATCAGGAGTACTTTCAGTTCTCGAAGAAGCCTTGTGGTACTCCACTGAATGGAGGAAGGAATCATCAAATAACAGACACTTTCCCTCTTTCCATTTCTTAGAAATACCATTCACAGTTAGGCTGCCAGAAGAAGGTGCCTGTAAAGCTGAAATGAGAAAATGTATGAATTCATTTGTTTAGTAATCATCTCATTTTAACAATGTGCTATTTGCTACTGGTTCTGAAGAACAACTTTTGAAACAAAAAAGCAAAGGCAGCACATCACTGTTCAAGAAAACATGGCCTTCCAGAAATACTTTCTCGTAAAATTAATCAAAGGACTAGTAAAACATTAGCTGATCACAAATTTTGCTTGGAATTGGGATGTCACTACTATATTTGACAATTTCCATGCATGAATGTTGATAAATGCTGTAAATACCCGCTTTATTGTCTTCAGCAGCTAGTTTACTCAGCCTGGCTGATAAATCTAAATTTGCAGCATTTATATCATATTTATGTCTGCAAAACTTCAAATTTGAGATGTAAGAAATAAAGTCTGTTTACCAAGGTGGCACCTCAGTCGTATATTGGTCGGACCATAGTGCTCTGTTATCTTAGTGCCACGGTAGATCACTGAGAAAGCTACATTTCCAAACACACAGTCTGTCATCAAGTTTTGAAGTGACTGAACTATCTGCCATGTTTTAGGGCACAACTCAGCATTCTGAGGAATGACACTGCCTTGATTAATGAAACAGAAAATACTCCATGTCCCTGTGGGAGTAGAGTTCATAGCCCACCCATCAGAAGCTTTGCCATGATAAAATATCGCATTAAACTCATCCATTATAATTTCATAATTCTTCTCCAGTTTAAGAATGTCATCTTTCAGCACACCATCCCAAAATGGCTCTGATTTCAAGTCCAGAAGAGAGAAAATGACAGGCTTCTGAGAATGTTGCTGCAACATGTAAGACTGGTTATGTGCAATTGTTTCCATTTCAGTCATGTCAGTGCTGTTTTCTGTCAACAGGCTTTCATGGAAAGAATGTTTGATTCTGTCCAATCCCATGTTTTCATCAGCAGGATTTACAGTTACTGTCTTTCTTGAATACTGCAGAAAACGTTGAAAGGACACATTTAAAACATCTTTCACCTTTGCGCATCTGAAACAATCCGGTGACTTGCAAGATTCAAATGATTTTAGTTGGCTGAATGGCTTAGCTGATGATGTTAGCAATTTCGAAACTATGACTCCAATCATGCACATTAAGACGACAGTCACAAAAGTGAGAAGAAAATAGTCTGTGGCTGTGTCAAAAGAGAGCAGCGACATTTTGTTGATACTGGTTGTTTAACTTACAACATCAAATATGAACCGTAAGGAGCGATTCTGAAATGCCTTTAAACAGTATAATCACAAACAGTAGTATTTTTTCCTTATGCTATCGTGTATTACGAATGCACATTCAAAACGCGTCAGCTATACCGTGACACGCTGTCAAATGTTGTTGTTGTTGTATACGCGTATTTGTCCACGTTATCACTTCGTCTTAGCCATGTATTTTCTTCTGCTTTCAATTTCGTTCTTTGCCTAAAGCTCTGATATAATCTCGGAGGTTCATTTCCGTTTCAATGAACACCATCTATCATCAGTACATACACTGTAGAGAGGTACACTCCCAAATCGTTCAATCCTTTTTGTAAACATGCAGACGAATTTGTTCACGCGCATGGCGGAAATTGGCTCGGAGCACCTGCGTCGTCAGGGAAACAGCGTCTGCGGCGACATTTAGAAAGTAGTTCTCTACCAACAAACCAATGAGATATTAATCCACAAATTTGAATATTCTTCCCCATTTTGTGTGACAGTAAGTGTATTTACTGCATATAATGATAAAATTTAAAATCTCGTGGGCAGAGTTTCTTGCTCGTGTTTGTATATCATGTCTCTCGCTCACACGTTTTGCACTATGTTATTATGCTCATTGTTCCCAAGGGTAAGGCGGCAATGACGGATAACTTCACATAAATGTCGTCGAGTGTTGTGGTCACTCATTAAATACAAGCCAGGTTAGGTGAAAGATGAGAAATTAACAACTCGCATAACATCAAGAACTATGGATGACCCAAGGTTTGAATGGATAAGGGAGAGGGTCAACCTTTCACTCGATATAAAAGATTCCTCGGTTTTCGAGGACTTGTTGGAAAGAGATGATGGTTTGTGTGAAAGGGAACTTGCAAAGTTTTTGAACGAAACTCCAGAAGAAACTCAATCAGCGATTCTGTTCTACAAGATTGTCCAAGAGGAAGAGGAGGAAATTGAAGTAGATTGTGGTATGAAGATAAGCCAGTATTCATTGCGTTCAGTTTTAGTTAAGTACCGGTAGGCCTGATAAATGAAATAAACTCCGTCGGAGAGATTTGGGACAGATATCAGTAGTGCTGAAAGTAGGATTTCCATTTGTTTACCTTTCTTTACCTTTTTTTGTTCATTAAATGGTCTAACCATGTGAGAATAAAGAAAGCCAATACTCCTGCTTGAAATACATATGTATTGGCTAAAATGGGAAGGTTAGGTGTCCCAAAATTAGAAGAAATAGGGTATTTCACTAATAATCTAAATGTATGTATATGAGTTATGGAAACTGGCCAGAACCCATGACATGAGAAACTATGTGCCATAATTGCCTTATTGCCCCAAAACCCTTACCTAATAATGGTGGTGATGGTCACACAGATATTCAGGGCCAGCTGTTCATGTTAAACCCAATAACCGAATAAGACAATGTTAAAAGTTAACAGCAAATTTCTTGGCCACCTGATGAATGTCGCATGACAAACTATATTATGATGTCACAGATAAACCAACTGAAGCTGAATTTAAAACTGCAAACAGAAGCGTAAAATGAATTAATATTATAATTTTCATTGATACTACCTAGTAGTAGTGTTAGAGTAAACAAACTAGAATTTTGATGCTTATATATGAAGGTCATGTGCTCAGGTACAGTTAATGCACTATTGTAATATCGTGTTTTATTCAGTTAATTATTTTGTCGTTTAACAGAGCCAGAAATACCTGACATCAACCCAGAAGAGGGTATAGAGGGTGACGAGAATCAGGAAGATGGCGAGGGTCAGGATGGGGGAGACCAGATGTCGACACACACACCTTCTGTGGCAGCTACCGATGATGATGCTGGTAGTCAGAACAAAGGTAAGTTTTATTGTATTTTCTGAACTTTTTTATATAGCTGCTTTTGCCATTAGAGATTTCAAGAATGTCAGCTTTTATGTGCACATATGCCATAATATGATAAAATCCTAACTTATTATTCTTGAGTACAATGTAAAATATCAGAAAGAAATTCTCAAAGACTAAGTGTGAGATATTTTTAATCTTCTTCATTAATAAATGGAATTTTAATGAAAATAAACATAAAAAATAAATATCAACTGGATTGCATGGGATCTTTAGTACTCGTATGCTGTAATATCTACACGTACCTGCATGCAGTAAAGTATTCAGATAAATATACTATTTTGGGTATATATTTTTACAGATTTATCTGAAGTAGGTTAATTGAAGAAAGGTGTGAATCTGTTGTAAATGTACCCAACCATGTAAATGGTGTAAAATGAAATGATAAATGAATGTTTAACTGTGTCAAATAGCTTGATCATTTTTACAATTTTTGCAAATTTATATGTCAGCTTTATGTGAATAGAAAACTATTTCTGCTACAGATAAGAAAAGGAAACAGGCTGGAGATGCTGCTTCAGAAGCTGGCACTCAGGACGAAGAGACTAAACCAGTGGAGTCAGATGGGACTGGACCTGATGGGATTGGGGAAGACGTCACACAGGACGCTCCTACCACGGTGAGGCATAAATACGGCCCCGGTCTGCAAAACTAAAGCGGCTGTCTGCAAAGCTGCTCTAGAAACTGTGGTAAAAGATGTTAGATGTAAAGAAACTTCAGTTTAGAGAATGAGGCTGGAGCAGTGACGACAGCGTGATAGTCACTGAGCCTTTGTTACATCAAAAGTGGATCGTAGCGCAGTGTTTACAGTGTTGCAGTGTATCAGTTTTTATTGGAATATATTAGATGCCACTAACAACATATTAAAATAATAGGACAGGCATACATAGCCATGTCACTTACATTCATCTTGGCCAGTGATTACTTTGTGGACCAAGGCCCTGAATTCCGGCTAACACAGCAGTCTAACATATGAAACATTCAACAAATAAATTGTTTGAAACCCTTTAGATATTCAGATGATGACTATTCGTAATTTCAAGAATTGTGAATGAAAGCATCTTTGATTAAGTTTGAGACAGGCTAACAGAGGTTTATATGTGCAAGCATACACAAGTAAAAATATTTGAATCAGCAGTGGTTTAACATTTATATCAACAGCTATTTTATTTTAGTTTGTGCTTATACCAGTTTTGGACTAATTTTTTAATCTTTTCAGTTGTGTGTGAATCCCAAAATCAAAGCTACAGTAGATTTTTAATGCTGTTTTTGTTGGATGAGCGACTGAATTTTTTACTATCTTTTTTTCAGAAAATCATCATTCAGAAGGTGCTAAGAACATACTTGTACATGTGTCACAATCACCTCCCGGAGGAAGTGGCTGAGAATGATTGTGTGTATTTCCTTAGAAACACTCCGGGCATGGTGCCCCTCCCTAACAACCTGGCTGAGGCCAGTGAACAGCTGCCGGAGTATCTGGAGATGGGCTTGTTGAATGGACATTCCCTTGTCATGCTGGAGCAGATTATATCCCAGGTAATCTTCATGTCTGGCTCACTGGTGATGGTGTTCCTTGTTGGAGGCCAAAGGCCTATTTCCCAATAATGTCTAATAATCCAGATTCCTTGGGTTTAACTATAGTTTAAAGCCCAAAGGTTTATAAGATGCCTGACCGGCAGATGTAAGAAAATATCAGTGTATTACTCCATTGTGATGGGAAACAACAGCGAAGTGAATGATTAAGCTGACTTATTCTGACCTTATCCACAATTAAACATCATAGTGATGGAAATTAACTCGTCTATTTTCATTCTTTTGTGCGGATTATTGAATTATTGTAACAGTTGTCACATTATACCCTAAAGCATGTATACAAGCATGTGTAATGTAAATGTTTTATAATGTGATCAACATCTAAGATACTGTTGATGCATCTTTCTGGTCTACATATTCCAACTTGCAGGTTAGTGCAGTCAGTTAATTTTAAACTGTAAATCTGATGACTGAAGCAGAGATAGTCGTGTGTACTTGACTGAATCTTCTTGTTGACAGGTGTACATGCCACTGTTGTCATTTAACCAACATAAACAAGAGGAAGCTTCACATCTTGCTAAACCTGTTGAGGACAGGGCTCCGAGTCGGGTGGATGTATCTGTGGATGAGATGGAAGAAAGTGTGACAACAGCCAAGAGAGAGGCAGCAGAATCGCATGCAAAAGCGATGCTCAGAGATGAATTCCTGATCAACATGCAAAAGTTTGCCTCCAGCATAAACCGCACCATTCAGCAGATAGCTGGGGAAGTGCGACTGGAGGTACCCGACATTGAGCTGGGGTCAAATGTGGATGAAATCCTGTCCAATCCAGAAATGATGGAGGTGGTACGTAACTACTGCACAGAGTGGACTAAACAGATTCAAATCGCCCTTGAAGCTCAGGTGAAAAAAGTTCCACAGGGTCAGGGCCCCTTGGCTGAGATCGACTTCTGGCGAGAGAGAAATGCTTCCCTAAGTGCTCTCATAGAGCAGCTAAAAATTCCCAAAGTGGCACAAATGCTGGAGGTCTTCAAGCAGGTCGAAAATGATTTTGAGGATACCAGAGGTGAATTGAACAAATATTACGTGGAAGCCAAAGACAACGTTCGCTTCTTGTCAACTCTTGAAAGACATTTCAAGAACATTGCTCATGGTGCTACTTTCCAGGTTGTCATAGAAACCATTCCATCCATGATGAATGCATTGCGGATGGTGTGGATTATTTCACGTCACTACAACAAAGATGAACGAATGATTCCCCTCATGGAGAGGATTGCATGGGAACTTGCACAGAGAGTTCAGCGAGTCATTAATGTCCGAGAATTGTACCAGTAAGTTGGTTCTGTCATTGCAAAATTAAGCTGGTTATTTTTTAATTTGTTAAAGGTTAAGGTCAAAGAGCATGTTAGTTTCAAGGAATGGATATAAAAAAAGACTTGGCACATAGAGAGCAAAAACAGAGAAGTGAGGACAGTAGCTGATGAAACATGTCCTCTTGTAATTTACCTCAGTTAGGGTTTTATTCTGTTTAGTTGAATGCTATAATACTACCTGTGCAATTTATTAGATGTCACTGCTCTAGAATTACGCAACTTGGGTGCTATGTTATCATATTGCTACACAACAACATTAGAGCAATGCAAAGGGTTCAGGAAAACCTAAAAAAAAAAGCCAGATCAATTAGATTTAATGTGCGGAAAATTTGCTTTGTGAGCTTCTTGTACTATAATCTCATAAAGGAAATAAGAAATGAAAAATAAATAAATGATAGTCTCTGCTATCAGGTATTTTCCTGACCTGAAATATTACAGTGTTCTCAAGAGCTGAAGATTCACAGTTTGAGAACAAAATTGTGGGTCGATGCCCATGAATCATGATTTATTTTAACAGAAGTGGTCCTCATGAAGTCAAGAGGAAAACAAAAGAGGCCAAACACATGTTAAATGTATGGAAAGAATCCTACCTGGATGTGAGAGCAAAGATTGAGGCTTCTGGAAGGGATGCCAGGTGGGAGTTTGACAGAAAGAAGCTGTTTGAGAGAACAGAATACATGGGGAACATTTGCCAGGATCTGTACAATGTTGCTCAGGTTGGTACTGTGATTTTCAAAAGATATTGGTATTTAAATGTTACTCATGTTTGACCCTCACTGTGACAGGATTGACAGTCCTATAACAGTGAGATGCATTGGACACCCTAGGCTCTTTACTTCTTTCTCTAAAACCCTCCTCTAAACCATAACTCAAGTGATTAAACTATTGAGAATGGAGTGAACTTAGATCAAATGAATCCAGACATTCTTCAAAGTGATTCTGACATTGTTTGCATCAGCGGTATTAAGAACATTTCGTTTTCAGGAAATTTTGTTTTTTGGTTGAACGTTTTATTACATGTAGTTTGTCTTCATTTTTTTTCTTCCTAAACATTACCATGCTCTTTCTTTCAACTTCTGCAGGTCTTGGAAGAGTTTTACAACATTTTTGGACCAGAATTGAAAGCTGTTACTGGGGATCCCAAAAGGATTGAAGATGTGTTGAAGAGAGTTGATGCTTTAGTCAAACCCATAGAAGAGGTAACTTTACCTAAGACACTCTGATCAGTGGTTAAAATAACGGATAACGAGTCTGCATTGCTGGGGTGATATCTAACAAATATATAAAATAGTTGACACAATTGAAGAGACTTTCATATCCTGTTCACCCTCTGAAAAAATTGTCGCATATTATTATACAACCCACTGTTGCACACAAGTATCATTTGCAACATTCAGTTTCCAGCTAATAAGCTGTCTAAATGACTTTAAAATTAGATATGAAATTATAATTAATAGGCCAGATAACTGTCGCTCAATGAATGTCAGAACAGTAGCATAATGGGGGCATTTATTTTTATTTCACCAGGCAGATAATAGGGTAGTGGATTCATGACAGATGTATCATTTCTTGTCTCTGTATGATGTTTTGGCATGTCCTTAAATGTAAGACTTTAGCCTTCTTATGGGGTAAAAATGGCCTTAAAGATTACAGACTTAAAAATTCAATTCTCAACTGAAATAAAAGCTGTATTTACACCTGGCTTGGTGATTAATTCATACCTATTTACACCACAAGTCACTAATACTGAATTATTCTGCTGCTCTGTGTCAGTAACTTACACATCAGCTACATGATGTGTAAGTTACTGTTTTTTGTTATTTGGATTTGCTGTGATTGGTAGCTGACTTTTTTTTTTCTTTTGAAGGTGACATTTGAGCCGTTCAAACTTCAAAACCTGCCGAGTTGGAAGAATGTCATGGTAGGATTTGAGCGTGAAGTTCAAGCCATTGAGGGAGAAGCCAAGATGTTTATTGATGAGTCATTTAAAACCCTTCGATCAGCAGAGGGAGCGTTTGACATGCTGCTAAACTTCAAACACATCCGCTCAAGGGAGGCAATCAATGCTCAGATGATGAGAAAATTCAGTGACATTCTGGTGCAATATGGCAAAGAGGTTTGTTCTTGTCTTTTTCAAAATTGTTAAAGTAGAGTGTATGAGGAGTCATGTTGTAAATTAACATCTGCCTAAAATATGTTCCACACAGACAGGGTGACATACTTACACCACAAGGTTAATTCATTGAAGGGAATGAATGAATGATCATGGCTTAATGCCATTTTGGCAATATTGTAACCACATCATGAAAATTGAAAGTAATCAAAGAAACAGGTAGATGAGAATAAGTATAAATTTGCAAATAATCTGACATCCCACCAAAAGTTGACTGCTACAAGATGGGCTGAATGAGATGTGTTTTATTAGTCCATTATGTTAATGCGAAATTCAGTTGCATACAAACTTAATCCATTGCCCCCACCTGTTGCTATGGTGTTACCCTCTCAGACATAGAGGTATTATTTGATTTGCTGCCCTCATGTCAATCAAGTGCTCCAACCGTAGGGTTCCATGATGTCTTGCACTCTGGCCTATATGAAAAGATGGGATGCCCATGTTTAAAGGTAGGATGTCAAAACTTTGACTGACTGACTGACTGACAGAGCGACTTACAGAACTGCTTTAGTTGTGGCATTTACAAATTCTAAATTTCATCTTTCAGGTGGATACAATGGACAACCTGTTCAAGCAGTACAAGGATAACCCTCCACTGCACAAGAACCACCCCCCTGTCTCTGGTTCTATATACTGGGAGCGCTCACTGTTCCATCGCATTAAACACACCATCATCCGCTTCCAGAACATGGAGGATATGATGACAAGTGAGATGGGAAAAAGTGTAAGTCGTTTGTCCAGATCCAAACCAACTCAGCTCTCTGTTTAATGTGAAAAAAATGTCAGTTCATGGCCTCATCTTACATGGTCACTCTTACAAAGCCTTTTTAGTTCATTTTCTATATGAAGGTTTTCAGCCATTTCAGCAAAGCAATTTTTTTTACTGACATTAAAATTTTAAAGTTCAGTGTAATGCATAGCTTTTGTTTCACAAAGTTGTGACAGCTGTGTGTTAACTTTTGATATGAATGCCCAGTATGAACTTTGAACTCCACAAATAAGTACATTGTAATAACTAAATTTAAAAATTTTGTCATCAAGTCTAAACCAGCTTTGTAGTATTAGCCCCTTGTATATACTTATGTAACAGATTAAGTTTATTTACAAAGCCAGCTAGGAAAGAAAAAAAGTATTAGGAAGTTTTCCAATGTTGAAAATGGATGTTAAGATAATTGTTTTGACACAATTAGGTTCGAGCCAAGTATCTGAGCGTAGGAAAACAGATGAAGCAGTATGAAGAGGAAAAATATGAACTATGGCGGCAGCATGTGGAGCAGATCTTACCATCATTGCTGAAAAGAAACCTACTCATCAAACCATCTGATAAACTAGCACAACAACAACACCTCCAACAGCATCATCAGGTACCACCTGCAACTTCACTGGAGGGACAGCAGCCCCCGTCCTCCTCTGATGACCATGAAGGAGAGCTAGGTGAGTGGATATGAACATGTTCTTACTCATACTCATACTCGCTCAGCTGCAACTCAAAGTTTGTCTGGTACCTAAATGCAGATGAAGCTTAACTTTTAAGGAATTGGTTTTTCAGGCTTCTGTTAGGAGTTCTTTAGTTTGGTATTTGACAGTATCCAGTGGTACTAAATTCATAATCCTTTGCTAAACTTTTATTTTCACATGTTCCATAATTAACATTAACATCTATGTGTTGGGACATCTTTTCACCTACATACTGTACAGAAAGAATGGCAGTGTTGGTTTCCGATTAAGCTTTTTTTTCAGCTCCTGTATAATGGGACTGCATACATGGATTGAAGGTTAAGCTTTTTTTTTATCTCCTGTATAATGGGCCCTCATACATGGATTGAAGGTTAAGCTTTTTTTTATCTCCTGTATAATGGGCTCTCATATGTGGATTGAACATTAAACTTTTTTTAGACCCCTAATCTAAGGTATGGTATGTAAATGTACATACTTGGATGGAAAATTAAGTTCTCTTTTAGCTCCTGTATATTGAACTCTCATACATGTATTGAGGTCTAATTTTTGTTTTTACAACAATATACACTATTATTTTTAAAGTTCCATAGTTCACACGGATAATATCTGTGAAAATGTGGGTATCTGACAATAATATCTGACATGTTTATGATGATTTGATTCAACTTCATTTGGTTAGTTTGACTTGAACATTATGTGATTTTACGAACTGCCTAATCAGACGAACTACCGGTGTTCTCGTGTGCCTGTTATTGATTTTGTTTAGAATTAAATTCAGTTATTAAGGTTTACTAACTTTTGATTCTTTCATTGTCTCATATGGGTGTATATTTTGAATTTACTGAAGAGTCTGTCTCACAAGTTATGCCTGGACCTGAATACTCAGTTCGCTTCTCACGCAGAGAGAAAGGTAGTATTTTGTGAAGTCGGCATAAAACATTTTCTGAGCATCTGCTTGAAAGTTCTTTATCTTTTCTTGGTCTATGTACATGTAGAAGAAAGCTTATTATGCCTGCTAAACTGAGCTCAACTTGACTACTTTTGCCGTATATCATCATGCACTGTATACACTTCCGACTTTGTATCATGCCTTTCTGCTTTATTATCCCATCTGTCTGTCAGTGCATCACAAATCAGTTGTCTTGATTTGTTTTCCCATAATTATTCATTGTTTGAAGTTAATGATGGAACATAGCTTCACCATGATGACTTGAAGACCCAGTGCGGTTTTCAGGCTGTCAAGGTTTGAACACATTGTGGTCGTTTTTGTCCTGTTTTGTAATTTTACACTTCTCCAGAATATTTTTCAAAATTACATAGCTTCACCATAACAGTTTGGAGATCAAGCTCCAAGCTCTGCGACATTTACACAAAATTATTTCAAGTTTGTACTGTTCAAGAGCCTTTACAGTTTTCCAGACTTTTTTCAAAACTGTTGATAATTCTGAATTGAAACTTCACCAAGGCAGGTTACAGATGGCATGCAAGTTTAAGGCAGTGTTCATCCAATTTTCAACAAAGCTATGGCCATTTTGATTCTTTTGTAAACTTTTACTTAAAAACATGTAGCTATTATGCATATGGCTCGAGCTGGTAAGTGGCTTTATATTACCTGTGCAATCTCCATAGTGTTGTAATATATTATGTGCATGTGTAATCTCCATGAAGAGATCACATTAGAATATTTATATATCCTGAAAGTCGCTCACAGATTTTGAATATTCTCAATTCTAAAATGAAAAATTCTGATTCTTCATAGATTTAATTAATGAAATGCTAGCATTTGTATTTTGGCCAGTTCTTTTCCTGCTGCCAGACATGTAGCACATGTCTACTATCTGCATTTCCTATTTCAGGAAAAATACCATATTCAATTGTTTTAGTCTTATGAGGTATTGCTTTATCAAGTTCTGCACCTCATCTCTTTTCAGCTTGAATTTACAGTTTGGATAAAAATTGACTTTCAATAGTACATGTAGATCATTAAGATAAAAAGCACAGGCTTTTGTAGAGAAGTAGTATTTGCTGTTAATATTACTCTATTATAAAATAATATAAAATAATATATCGTCTTATGTATTATATTTGCTATAAGTGATGTTATGAATACTGTAATACCAAATTATGCCATTTGTAAAACATTATTTTGCCAAAACTTAATATCATTGTATTAATTAGTAACACATATTAGTCATTTCCGTTTATTAGTTTTTAACCATAAGGGTTTCCTTAAGTGTGATAATTTGACCTCAAAATGAAGTAAATTATCAGTAATAAGTATAGCTATGCTTTTCTTTACATTTTGCATTGTTTTATTTTAATGTATCTTTGTATGAAACTGAAGAATGGGGTTGTTATAAATTATTTTCTTTATTTGCATTTCATTTGCCAGCTAGTGTAAATTCATTTTGTAGATGCCATTACTTATAATATAATTTTTAAGGATAAATATTAATTTACCAAGTAAAAGTTACAGGAGAGATTGTTTGGTGAAGAATCTATCATGCTTGTTGTTGTCAGACTTTTCCTTTATCTTCCTTTGGTAGAGTATCAGTCGCAGTATTGAAGTAATCGGTTTAATTGAGTATAACAGCCGTGAACTACCGTGTGGAAAAAAGTTTGTCTGCTATTGTCTGATGGTTTGTTGTAGGCCCACAGACAGCTGTAAAGTATGTGGTTGACTTTGATCCCCAACTGAAAGAGATCATCTCTGAAACAAGACATTTTGAACAGCTGGGTTTCTCTGTACCAGAACTTGCCAGGAATGTTGCCTTGCAGGTAATGATATAAACAACAATTGTGTGAAGTTAATATGTAAATTCATAAGTTTATTTTCCATCACATTGCCCTCATTTAGTTTCCTTGCTTGTGTCATTTGTTTCTGTTAATTTAATGTCTCTATTAATGTACATTATTATATGTTTTGTGTGGTACTATGGTGAGTAAAAGAATTAATATGTTCATGTTTGCTCTAATATAGGGCACATCATGGCCTTGTATGAATTCCTGGTTAAAACTTGATTTGTAGAGTGACCAAGCTCATCACATCTGTAACAGTTTAGATCTGTTTCCGCTTACACCACTTATCTCCTTAAATAACTCAGGTTGCATTATTTGTTGTCTTTTCTTTTAACTTTTATCTGTCTGGTTGCTTTACAGGAAGAAAAGTTTATCTGCTACGTTGAGTCTTTGAGACTTATGCTTAAGAAATATCACCATTTGTTGGGATCATTGGACAATGCAGAGGTAAGGTTGCATTTTATCACCAGCTAAGCTTTGTAAATGTATTTAGGGACTAATTAGGAGAGTATCTCCACTCCCCAGCTTTATTTTAATTGAGCGAAGCTGTATGACCTTAGGTCACTTGAATTTTTGGAGAGAACCCGTCCATTCAGAAAATTGGTTCTTAAATTGCTTCCATAGATTAGCTCCCTATAATGCAATGGTAACCAATTTTTATTATTTATAGAACTGTTGAGCATGTATTGGTCCAGACGTGGCTTTCAGTAAGGACATTTATCACATACCTTGCTATCTGGTTTCCTTCAGCCATATACCTGCTGTATTTATGCTAAAAATGTCCATGAAAAAGATGTAAAGGTCGTAAACTATTGTCCCCTGTTCACACATGGGCAAAACTAAGTTGGTTTAAATCCAAAAGTGGCTTTGAGCCAGTTTGATGTCACTCGTGTAAGTGCAAAACGGGAGCATTTAAACCGCTTTATTTGCTCTTGCTAGCAACATGGCTTTAAGCTAGTTTCAGGTTTTGAGCGGATTTATCTGTGTCCTGTGAATGGTAACTGGATTAAATGCCTTGGATACATGGAGGTCAGGATGATGTTGTAATTACTAAACCAGCTTAAATGTGACCATGTGAAAGGGCCAATCCCTGATCTGGCTTAAAACGGACTTGGCCATTTGGCCATGTGAACACACTCATTTTTACAACTGGCTTTGATTTAAACCGGTTCAGATTTGATCCGGTTTAAATTTTGGCTGTGTGTACGGGGCATTAGTTTTTGTGCTGAAATTCACATTTTAGTAGCATGATATTATCCTTAGAAACAAACCATAGAACCTCTTTCTAAGATCAGTAGAACTTTCAGAATCCAGCAAAATGAGTAACTGAGCTCAAAGTTTAGGTCAAATACATTACCTTCCTGTTTCTTAAGTGCAAAATTTTGGAGCACTGTTAAACAGCAATCAAATAAAAACTAACTACTATACATACATCTGTATACTGTTAAGTTTTTCTTTTCTGTATGCTCAGGCCCAGTTACTGGAGGATCAAATGAGGGAGTTGAGAAGAGTGATCAGACCAGGGTCTAAACGTCTCAACTGGAACTCTTTGGGTATCAGTGACTTCTGCACCAAGTGTGATACAGTGAGTATACTGTCTGGCCCAGGGTTTACATGCAGAACCTCACTAGAGTTTGGATATTTCTATCGTCTTTAAGATTTTTCTTGGACATTGTGTTAAGCTCACTGAGGCTTGAAATATATGACTTCTGATGTGTGGGTAGCGTCATGGTTCTTTAAGTGTGATTCTAAATACTCTAGACTCTGCTTTATAATGCGAAGTATCTAGGGCATTGTTAGATTCTTGTCTGAGCCTTGATGCCTTCAGATTCTAATTATATGAATGTTATGCCACTGTACAGTTTTAGCTCTGTGTCCATGTTCATATGGTATTTTAACTGTTCCAAAATGATGTATGGGAGTGTAGTAATTGTTGCTAGCATCTAAAATCATTCTTCTACAGTTGTGCTTTGTATTCATGGCCTGAGAGTATGAATTTAGCTGGTTGCTTTCATTAAATGTGCTTTTTTATTTCTTAATCTGTTTAAATTTAAATTTAGCACTCATGTGATGTGATTCCTTTGCAGGCTATTTCAAAGTTTGAATCCCTAGTCAACCAGATTCAGAAGAATGCCAAAGATATAAACCAGAGATTACAAATGCTGGAGTCTGCTGATCTCTTTAAATGGCCTATTTACATGCCAAAGTGTCCAGACAAGCTCCCCACCTGCAAGGTTGGTTTTTAGGAACCCTTATTCTTTACCTTGCCCTTTCCTCGTTTTTTAATTTTTTAACTTTCAGAATTTCCATCTCCTTGTACACAATGTCATTATGTCCCTTTAGTGTATAGGTTTTTTGTCAAAACAACCTTTTATTTGAGGTGAGAATAGGGCTGTTTTGAAGATCACTGCTGACTTGACCAGTGGATGTTTAAAATTTCACCACAAATGTCTCCATAATGAACTGCATACGCAAGTGTTATTTTTGTGTTTGAAACAGGATTTTGAAACTTTTGTCGAAACACTTGTATACAAGTGAAAATGATGGCAGCAGTGTTGAAACATCCATTTTGACAGGAATCACATCCTGTTGCACCTATATGTGATTACATGATGGTGATCAGAACTAAATGACTGGATGGGGTTGGTGTGTGGCGAATTGGTGTTGAAGTATCAAAGTCTATGGCAAATATTTCAAAACTTTGTGGGCAGAAAAATATCCTCTTTTTGTATGCACAGTGGAAGAACAGAGATATTTTTTATTGCTGATGAAGAATAAGTGTATTGATTCATATGATTATTTATGAATATGTCATATCGTTATGTTTTACAGGACTTCTTTGAAACCATTGAGAAGGAAAGAGCCAAAGATTTTGAAATTCTTGCCAGAAAATATCGTGCCATTGGACCACTGCTTACAAAAATGGAGGGTCTAGTCGTTCACACTAACACGGGCAAATCTCCCAAGCTGCACAACTATTACTCATACTGGGAGAAAAAGGTCTACGAGGCTTTGACAAAGGTAACATTTCATCTCGTATGTAAATTATAAGAATACTTCACACACATTGCTATACATTTCTGTATTTCAAATTAGTGATAATTGATGATCAGCTTTTTTAAAATGCAAGTTTTTTTTTTTTTTTTTTGTGGAAAATTTGTTATTCAAAGGCATGTTATGGATGACAAGAAATGTTCCTTTTTCTTTTCATTATTTGTCAATCCTCAAAATAGCTTGATACCTTTTATTATAAGTTTGAAATCATTTTTAAAATATTATGTTACAAACTTTCTTGTTATGTGTGAATGCATAATTAGATAGAGAAAATTTAAAAAATATTATGAAAAGTATGAATGCTCTGGTAAGTCCCTCTGGATATGTTTGTCCAAACCAGTTACCCCTTCACCAAACCAATGACTCTTTCCTTCACCAAACATGTGACTCTTTCCTTCACCAAACATGTGACTCTTTCCTTCACCAAACCTCTGACTCTTTCCTTCACCAAACCTCTGACTATTTCCAGCTGATCCTGACAAATTTGCGGGCGTTCAATGATGCAGTTGCAGGGTCCAAGCCCCTGTTCCAGGTGGAGACTTTACTGGCTGCTCCAGATGTGGTACTTCATCCACAAGCCAACGATGTCTACAAGTTAACATTACAGTGTGTCAGAGACTGTGTTGAGGGGTAGGGAAATTATGTAGGATAGATATGTTTTTATGTACGCAAAGCATGTTTGTGTATTCTTCAGACATTTTTTAGGGGGGGGGGATTTGTGAACAATGTAAAAATATTTTTAATACCTCTAGACAAAACATAGTGTAAAGTTCAGTGTTATGTTATCAGTTATGATGGCTAGTAATTCTGACTGAAGGCCACGAAAAGGTGTTGAACAGGGATTTCAGGGATATGAGTGTAAAATCATGTGACAAAACATATAAACACAAATCAGCTGTATCAAGAATAGTGTGGAATTCTCACACAATATAACTAGACTAAATTAGTCTGTAGTTTGAACCAATGACCAAAGGGAAATACACTGTCTACAACTTAAATTTATGGAGATTCCATTTTGAGGTTGTCATGGAACTTCATACACAATTCCGGTCAAATCAGGTTAAGCCATTTTCACACAGGGTAGTTTTTGCGTCGACTAAACTAGTGGAATGAAAATAAGGCCCACACTCTTTCGTATGGCTTGTAGAATGTGATAAGTGGCTTTGCATGATTAATAGAGCTGGTCCTATTTTCCCTTTTACTAATTTAATTCTAACAGTCGATACAACAAATCGCTCAGTATGAACACTGCATTACGTCATCACACAGAACCAATGGAGGACATTGAATATTGCATGAAGCAATGAGTCAGGCATATAGACTATAGATATGTATTTTTGTGCACAGGACAAAGCTGTTTGTGCGTTGGTTGAGTGGATCGTGTATTGAAGCGCTGCCACAGAAAGTGGATGGAGAGGATGAGCCGTTTGTGTTCAGCTTCTTTATGGATCTCTCAGCCAATCAGGACATCATTGAACTGGTGCAGATGATACAGGTTAACATGAAGAACACACTTACGAACCTGCAGCGATACCTGAACAGGTGGAAGAAGTACCGCAGTATATGGAAAGTCGACAAGGTGAGCTGGTTTACTGTGTTTATAATGCACCGTTTTGCTTTGATTAAACCATTAATATTTATGTAACACGTATAAACATGATAGATATGATATTCAGGTTGAGAAATATGTACTGTATTTGTCTTAATAGCAACTGCTTTGCACTACTGTATTTATTAAAAGACCTGTGGAGTGCAAATTGTGCGGTTTCTCATGTACTCATTTGCCGATATAAACAAAGATGATGAACAGTACCTTACCTGTGGGTGGGTCTTGTCTGCCAATCAATTATTGAACTTTTCACTGTAACAGGGTATTTAATTGAAACTGAGTAACAGTTTAATATATTTAACCAAAGCTGAGCACCATTATTGAATATTTTGAACAAAATTATAGCTGTATTTGTTTTGTTATGAACTTTGACATAGATATTGTTCTGATAACTTGGACTGGAAAAGAATGAGTACTTTCTGAATGCTTGTTCGACAATATTTTTTTTTTCTTTTAGGATGCGATAGCAGATAGATGGTTTCAAAAGGGGCCAAGTGTTGTGGCATTTGATGACAAGCTGCAGTATTACTACAAGACAACTGACGAGGTCAAGGCTCTTCCCACCGAGAAAAATCAGGAGTGTATCAAACTGAACATGACTCAGTTATCAGCAGCTGTTCAGCAACATGCTGAGAAGTGGATACAAAAACTGGGAGACATTCTCAGCACTTCTGCAATCGAGAGTCTAACATCACTAAATGAGGAGCTGGAGGTGTGGGAAAAATTTTCCTTTACATCTAACGTGTCTAACTTGATGTGTACACAATTATAACTGTACAGCCTAGAAAAGGTGGAGAGAATTGCAAGACACGCAAGAAATAAATGTCTTCATAATTCTGCTTAAACAATAACTTTCATCTTACAATCAGATATGGAAAGAACAAGAAGTAATGGGTCTCTACTCAATCCATAAGCACATATTAAGAGTGTGAAGTTCGAAATGCACCATTTCAGGAAATGTAATTCTTAATCAGCACTTGTCATTTTGTGGTTGTGTCAATTCATGTTGAAAGTGTTAATTTTTGTTTTTATCTGTGCAATCAGTGCTTTCAGCATAAATTTGTCTCCTGGGAGGAGTGAATGTTTTTATGTCTGTATATGTTGTTTTTTCAACAGAGCAAGTCTAAAGACCTTGACAGGTATCCAACAACATTAGATGAATTGAAGTTTGTGCTGAAAACGATCTCAGACATTAAGCTTGTGTCCTTGGACATTGAAACGCGGATCCGAGATATGCAGGAAAGATTCCGTACACTGGGCATGTACGATCTTCCAGTAAGTCTGCTTTTCATGTTTAGTTATTTAATTTATCACTAAGAGATTGTACAGTGCTCATCTCTTTTATGTAAGGATGAGCCCTGGAATATGCGCACTGTAGAGTTGAACAAATCATAATTGGGTTGTCCATCTGTCACTGTGTCTGTCAGTTTGTTCATCTGTCGTTTCCATGCAATAAGTCCTGAAGATATTGTTCAGTTTTGTTGAAAGTTTGTGTGCAGCTTCATTTTTTGGAACCTCAAACAACATTCTAACCCCAGCCATGATAATGTGCATAATGAATGAATTCCATGAGTCATAGGTTTCCATGCATGAACTGCTTCAAATATTTTCTGAACCTTTTGTGCAGGCTAATTTAATGGCTCTTCTTGTACATGTATCTGTTTTTCATATTTATCATTTGGTAGTAAATCGTGTCAGTTCAGCCAAACTTTCTTTTTGCCACCTGTAGAGTCACTAAGTGTGCAGTAGGTCAGTGATGCCTATGTTGTAACTACATGTTATTTTGGTATGCAGGTTTCAGATGCTGACAAGCAACTGTGTGAAGTAATGCCCCAAAAATGGGATGACCTAGTACTGAAGTCCAAACAGACTGACGCCAGACTCGCAACTGTGAAGAAAAAGTTTACAGATGTAAGTTAAACAAACGAGAGCGCTGTCAGCGTGCTTCTGTCATTTGACCTCAGTTATCACTGTTAATGCTGGTCCACATTTGTGTTTGCTGTTACTTCATAGGTGAATTGAATGATTGAAAACCTTCATCACTCAAAGTCATTTGGGTAAAAGCCCCAAGAAATTACCATGCTAACAATGATTTTGTAAACTTTAATGCACGCTGTTTCAGATAACACAAGATCAGATCAAAGATTTCAGCAAAGAGGTGCAGGAGTTTGCTGAGAAATTCCATCTTTACGGCCCTGGCAGTGTTGGCTCTGATTTAGAGAAAGGTAAAAAATAATTCACAAATCATTCCCTTCATGTGTAAAAATTTGCATGTATACATGCTTATTCCCCTTGATGTGCACTGCTCCTAATTATGTCCCCTTAGTAACAGAATCATCGGTACAGTTTATTATTCCCCAGAGGAAAAGCTTTTATTATTATTGTAAGCTTTAAAAATGCTGTCTCGGTTATTTTTGGAGTAAAGTTTAAGGTTTAAGTAATCTGTTGGTTCACATGTCTATGTTACCATATATTCTAGCTGTCTGTCAAACTTGTGTAGTGGCATTGAGGTATCTTTTGATTATTACAGTAGGCTACACAAGACATGATTTCAGTATCAGTCTTGCAGAATCATTCCCCTGCCATATATTTTTGCCATATTCATCTCAATCTGTCTTTAAGAGGTTAGGATTGTGTTGAGTATTATGATTATTTATGAATAGGAGGAACAAGATGTTGCACTGCTCTGTTTTATTTCTTCAGGGTTGGAATTATTGAAGGAGTATCGCAAAACTGTTGAGAAGTTCGAAACAGATCGTCAAGAGCTGGCAAATGCCGAGAAGCTTTTCGACTTGCCAATCACAATGTATCCAGAGCTACTTCAGGTGCAGAAGGAGATGAAAGGACTGGAACAAATCTACGCACTATATGAAGAGCAGAAGGTACAGAAGCCAATGTTCAGTGTTGTCTTTAGATGTAGGGCATAGACAAATGGCAAGCTTGTATCTTAAGGTTGTTTCTGTGCTTATTATGGGTCCCTACTAGTACTGGAGTGCACTGTAAGTTTCCACCCTCCTGTCAATCCGTCACTTCATCACAAATTAGGTTTCCAGACATTCCATTCATAGTATTGAATTGAAACTTGGTACAAAGCTTTACCTTGGCTAGTTACGGATCAAGTTTGGGTTTTGGACTGACACATTCATTTTCAACAAGCTTTGGATGTTCATGAATTTCCCTTGGGCTCCACCCAGTTTTCTCCACTATTAAACACTGGCCGTTGTTGTATAAGCGAAATATTCTTAAGTATGATGTAAAACACCAATCAGATAAATCAAGAAATAAAGTCATTTGCCAGAAAGTTTGTTTCGCAATTTCTCACTTTCACTTTCACTTTCCAGGCTGCCCGTGAGTCCTGGGCCGAGACACTGTGGTCAAACCTCAACATTCAAGTCCTGCAGGAAGGAATTGACGGCTTGTTGAAGAGCCTGAGAAAAATGCCAAAGGAGGTCAAGAACATGCCTGTGGGACGAACGCTGGATGAGAAGATGAAAGAATTCAGAGATGCCCTGCCTCTGTTTGTTGACCTCAAACATGAAGCCTTACGAGAGCGGTGAGTAGGAGTAGACTGTTCTCACAGGCTTACACAAACCCAGTGTTTTCTCATGTGAAAAGGCAACAGTTCTTCATTTTAGATAATTTGATGGTTACAGTAAAATGACCTAAAATTTGGCCCATGACGAAGTTGTACATATGGCCTGATATTGGAAATTCTGTTCTACTTACGAAGGTGTTTAGAGGGTTTTTTGGAAGGAAGGGTGATTTCCTCCTAGGAAAATGTAAGTTTCAGCACCAAAAGTAATATTTTATAACATTTTTTGGGCTCTAAAAATTAACTTTTTAGGAGTAAAATTTTTGATCTTTTTATCATAATTTGTCTGCCTGTGAAGCTGCCCAAATGAACAGGTTGACCAGGTGTAAAGTGTGTAACCTTCATGAATAATAAAGAATCTTAAGCAATGAAGAGTCAGTTGATGTTTGTTTGTTTTCAGTATATTTTGTTAATGTTACAGCCATTGGAAGCAGTTAATGGAAAACACGGGTCAGAAGTTTGACATCAACCCAGAAACGTTTACCCTGGCAAATGTGTTCTCCATGGAGCTGCATCGCTTCCAAGACACCATTGCAGAAATTGTGACCAGTGCCAGCAAAGAGATGGGCATTGAAAAGGTCAGAGAAATTTGTACAGCAACTTTCAGTAGGTTTTTCAAAAATTCTCATCAAGTTAGTGTATACAAGACACTTAGTGTAATGCCTAAGGAGAAACTAGTTTGTGCTTTTTTATGGTCGTTGACATAAGCAGGACAGTTAATACTCACTGCTGCCCGGATTTGGTAGTTAAAATACTGTCTGTAACTACAACCCCAGTCATTCCCTTGTTGTTTGAATCACTGTCTCAGTGAATTATATAAAGCTTCCATATATTTTATTTGTTATGTTTACATTTGTGTAGGGAGTTAAAGAAGTGGAGGAGACTTGGAACAACATGAAGTTTTCCGTGACTAGTTACATGAAGGGCACATCCAACCGAGGCTACATCCTGGGAGCAGTGGATGAAGTCCTGCAGAATCTAGATGACAGTGCTATGAATCTCCAGAGCATGTCAGCATCTCGTTTCATTGGTCCATTCCTCAACCAAGTCCAGAACTGGGAAAAAAGCCTGTCACTCATTTCAGAAGTCTTAGATGTGAGTTTTAGAGCATTTGGTACCAATGAAAGTCAAAAACAAAGAGGCGATAACTTACTTGTGCAGACTAAAGGGAGATAACTTTACTTGTGATGAGTAAATGGAGATAATTTTACTTGAGCGGGAATAAGCAAGATGTGACATAGAAATTTTTGAGTGATATTTAAAAGAAAGTCATTATTACACCCTTAAGTGACGGTGATGGAAAAATATCATTTTCTTTTTCTTATAGATAAAATGTTTGAGAATCAGAAGAAAAAAATAGCGGCTGTAAAAAAAACTTTGACATTATACATCACATTGTTAAATTTGTAGACTCTAAGTCATAATTTATCTCAGGCTGTAATATTTGACAGAGGGCTATTGCAGCTGACTTCAGGAAATATTAAGAATACTGATGAGGTACTTACAATGAAATCAATACAATTGTTATTGTTTTCTTATCTCAGGTGTGGATGGTTGTGCAGAGAAAGTGGATGTACTTGGAGGGTATCTTTATCGGAGGTGACATCCGATCACAGCTTCCAGAGGAGGCCAAAAAGTTTGACCAGATTGACAAAACATTCAAAAAGGTAATTAAAAAAATTACATCAACTGATTACATGAAGAAGGGACAAGGATGGGGTAGATTTTTGTTTTGCATGTTTGTCAGTCTGTAATTTCATCAGTTCAATCCTAGAGCTTAAAATTCTGGCAAATATACCATGATGAATGGAGGTACAAAACTGCAACCATCAGGTGCTGCTTCTTTACACTATTCAGAATTGTCTTGAATCATTCAGTTCCTCTTGTCCTTGTTGAGTTACTGTTAATATATTAACTTTTAATGGCATGTAACCAGGGATAACTTGAAGAACTTGTAAAGTGCTTTTAGATCAACAGGTGCATCAGTAATTGTGTAATGGGAATTGGGGTTATCTTCCCCAGATGTTTTTTTCCATGCCTGATGGATCATATGGTTTTGTCAGTCTGTCCAGCATATCCATACCATAAACTTTTTGCTTTGACAGTGTTAGAAAAAGCACATAGAAAATGAGACACCTCTCTTCAGCATTTACTTTCCATGTCATATTTGAAGAACATTCCATATCACATTTGAAAAACTGCCTCAGTTAATAGTTTGAAGTAGGATGATACTGTTTATTCTGATCACTAACAACAAGCCTAATGACATTGTCTCTTATTCTCCCTACCATAATGGGCATATCTGGGCGTTCCAATGCTAGTTCACACCTTCTGTCATCGCTACTTTACAGATCATGAATGAAACTCAGAAACAACCCATCATCAAGATTGCCTGCCATGCAGCCAATCGTCTGTCAGATATGCAAAACCTGAGCACAGGATTGGAGAAGTGCCAGAAGTCCCTGAATGATTACCTGGATTCCAAGAGAAATGCCTTCCCAAGGTTCTTCTTTATCTCTGATGATGAACTGCTCAGTATCCTGGGTAGTAGTGATCCAGAGTGTGTGCAGGAACATATGATCAAGGTAAGAGCGTGGGGGAAGGGGATAGTAAATCCTACACTGGAAAACTTAGTGCCAAAGACTTATATAATTGTTTAAGCCTGTTTGAAGATAAAATCCTATGTCTGTCTTCATATTAAATTTTGCTTTTGGAGATATCAAGAATTTTGCTGTATTAGCTAACCTCAAGTTTCTCATCACAGATTTTATTAGTTGGAAGGAATAATTATCTTGAGGTGGAACCAGTAAATATATGGTTGCTGATGTACAGGTACTCTTAATGTTAAAAGACAGAGGTAAGACATTTCTGAGACTTAGTTACTATAAATTATGGTGTACTTCAGATGTTTGACAACATCTCCAAGCTGAGATTCACAAAGGGGCCAAACAGCGAGATTCTGGCAGGGGCAATGATCTCCTCAGAAGGGGAGGTAATGGACTATCGCACAGTTGTGCCAGCAGAGGGCCGCGTTGAGGACTGGATGACAGCTGTCCTGGAGGAGATGAGGCGCACTAACAGACTTATCACCAAAGAGGCCATCTTCTTCTACTGTGCCAACAACAAACCGAGGTAATGTCTGTGATAATACAGTCACGATATTATATGTGCATAAAGGATTTGAGATAGCAGTAAAACTTCATGTATAAGACTTGGGTGGCCAACTATCTCAATAAAGACAACACCGACCTTTTTTCACACAGCTTTGTTTGTAAATTGTATGGAAACTTTTCTCATAAATCTGGTTGCCTTATGGTGCTTTGACCTAGCCATCATATTTTATGAAAAATGTTTCAAGATATACGACTTTTCTTTGAAAGCGACCTCTGGAAAGCAAAAAAATTGAAATCTCATCTTAAATATGAAAAAAAAAAACATGCACCTGTGAAATTGCCACGGCTTTTATCATATCATTTTTGTGATCACGTTAATCATCTCGTGAATAAAGAGGTGTCCGCTTGATATTCCAAAATTTCCTCTACCTATAAATCTCCTCATCACAGTGGTAAATGTAAAATAATTTTGAGTCAAGACAAGTGAATACATTAGGTTTTGATGCATTCATGTATCTGTAGGCTGATATGGAATCTTAAAATAGTACATATAGTCAGGGTGAAGTGAAATCATGAGTTTATAAAACACCTGTCAAATACTGAATCTAGACTCACTTACATCAATGATTGTGCAGGGTGAAGTGGATGTTTGACTACCAGGGTATGGTGGTGCTGGCGGCCAATCAGGTTTGGTGGACGTGGGAGGTGGAGGATGTGTTCAGAAAGGTGAAGCGTGGTGCCAAGACAGCCATGAAGGACTACGCCAGAACACAGCACCAGCAAATAGACGACCTTGTGGTGCAGGTCAGTGCTACACGTCAAAGGAGTTAAACGCTCAGACGGTATACTGAAGTGAACAGATAAGAAATTGTGGTCTACAGATGTATTGAAACATGAACTAAACACTTTGAACAAGTTGCAAAACATGCATGAAAGTTCAGGTGCAGAATTATGTTGACATTGAAATACATTTTGGATAAATTTTTCCATTTACTGCATTTCACCAAAGTGTTGCCTGTAAAAATGCACTTTTTAGCAGCACGTAATAGCCTTTAAATGATCCTTTTAATGCCAACACTGATAAGAAATTAATAAAACTCACTTTACCAATCTTTCCTAAGCTTCTAGATGTACTTATGTACATATGTTCTGCATTCCAGATCCGATCTCCTTTGTCCAAGAATGACCGTTCCAAGTTCAACTCAGTGCTGATTATTGATGTCCATGCCAGAGACATCATTGATGGATTTGTGAGAGACAGGTAGGTTTTCAAAGATATCCAAAGTGATTAAAAAAATTCATGGAAACTTTGGAATAATATTTCCTTATATTAGAACGTTTAGCTTCAAAAATTTTCATATCACATATGTATATATATATCGATAACTGTGTAAGACAAATAAAGTAATGTTAAGATCCCTGCATTTTCTGCGTTGGAATAGCAAGCAGAGTAGAGTGATGGAATAAAGTTTAAAGTTAGTCTGACTGTGTCTCAGTGTACTGGTCATTGATTGTTTTTGTAAATCACTGTGCATCATGATTTTGTGTATGTCCAGTATTTTGGAGGCACGTGAGTTTGAGTGGGAGAGTCAGCTGAGGTTCTACTGGGAGAAGGAGCCTGATAATCTGACAGTGTCTCAGTGTACTGGTCACTTTGACTATGGCTATGAGTACATGGGGCTGAATGGGCGTCTGGTCATCACACCTTTGACTGACCGTATTTACCTCACTCTGACACAAGTAAGTCACTTCAGTTCTGCCTTGTCATGCTTGTTTTATAGTTGTGGCATTACTACTTTTTACCTTCAGTCAGCCTAATCTGAACATTGATGTCATCATACACATCTTAACATTCATGAAAAACCAGAAGAACAGATTAAATTTAATATACATGAACAAAATTTTGTAAACTTGTTCATGTGATTTTTGGTAGGGAGTTGTATTTTCAGATAATACAGGGATGCCTGTGAAAGTGTGACTTCTTATGTTTATGTTGTTTTTCTTTGAATCAAACTAAGATAGTATAACTGATTTTGTATTATAATTATAATATGAGAATTGAAATAATTGTTGAAAGCTTAACAGATGGAACACTTTCCAAATGCAATTTGGAAATTAAACCTATTTTGTTGTTTTTGTTTTTTTTTTTTTTTGTGACACAAATTTTTATCCTTTACACATATTTTTGTGTATCTTGGTTGTTTTGTTTCTCTTTGACCAGATCTAACTGGTTTATTACTGTACACTCTCAATAATTTCAGATGCATTTTTAGAAAGTGTATACCATGATGCCTTGCAGGGCCACGTGACAGTGATGTAGGCACTTCGCAGGAGACTTCTCTGATCTACCCGCCTACTTTCATTGTGTCTCAATTTGCAAGTGTCTGTAATTATTGAGAAAGTACAATAGTTTCAATTTATGCCCTTAATCACTGATCTTCAGACAGTGTTCAGAAGACTTTTCCTTCTTTAATCTGAATTTTGTGTTATTTTCTAGGCTCTATCCATGAACCTGGGAGGAGCTCCGGCTGGACCTGCTGGTACTGGTAAGACAGAAACCACAAAGGACTTGGCTAAGGCCCTGGGGCTACTCTGTGTGGTGACAAACTGTGGGGAAGGCATGGACTTCAAGGCGGTGGGCAAGATTTACTCTGGTCTCTGCCAGTGTGGGGCCTGGGGCTGCTTTGACGAGTTTAACAGGATTGACGTATCTGTGCTGTCTGTCATTTCTACACAGCTCAAGACCATACAGAACGCTCTCATACTCAAGCTCAAGAGATTTCATGTGAGTATTGTTTTGGTCAAGTACCTGGCCGTCTCCAACACTGATATTGCCAATAAACAAATGCCATTGTTATTTTTTGCCCATTAATGTGAAGGGCAACTTGGAACTGAGGTTAATTCTATATACTCCTAGCTGCTTCCCAAACCAGTTGATGCTATAGTTGAAATATATTCGTAACAACAGTCAGCCTGAACATCATGATGAAAAGTCGGCAGTGCACATGTAATAATATTTAAACTGTATTCACGAATCAGACCTATATGATGTAAATTATACCATGAAGTTTGTTTCACTCATTTGAAAAAACTTTTTCTCTGCTACACTGAAGTGATACATTTTCCAAAAGGTGATGCATTTTGAGAATCACAGACTGTAAATATAGAAAAGCTTACTGACAGTATCAAAGGCAAAACAAGAGTATTGTACCATGAGTAAAAACTATCACAGCAACATGAGCACAACTATGTCACCATTTTTAACATATCTTGGATATGTAAAAATTGGAGGTATTTTGCTTAATCATGTCTTTCTTTGTCAGTTTGAGGGTCAGGAGATCAGCTTGGATTTACGTGTGGGTATCTTCATTACTATGAACCCGGGATATGCTGGCCGTACAGAGCTGCCGGAGTCTGTAAAGGCTCTGTTCAGGCCTGTGGTTGTCATTGTGCCGGATCTACAGCAGATCTGTGAGATCATGTTGTTTTCTGAGGGATTCCTCATGGCAAAGGTAGGTCATGTATAACTGCATGATGGCTAATTTAGGTAGTGTCACAGGGCATAATGGCAAACCTATAAAGCCTTCTCTTCACACAGCAGGATGTCCTGAACATCATTTGGCTCACATGATAATGTGGTCATTTACCATAAATCTCTGCTGCCCAACTGCTGAAAGTGTTTACATGAATGAGCATGAAATCATATGGATTTAATTCTAAAGTATCAGAAGAACAAGTAAACCCCTGAATTGCATTTCTATCACATATACCTTATATTTTATGTGAAACTCTTGTTTCTTGGTTTTCTTCACATTGAAGACATGAAGGGCCTTTCTAAAACATGGTATTGGCATGGATTTTTGTTTTCACCAAAATGTTTGTATTTCCAGCCCAACCATGTACTGGCCATTGAAACCTTCAAAACCTTCCAATATTGTATCATTGTTGTTGTTGATTGTTGATGTAGGTTCTAGCCAAGAAGATGACTGTGTTGTACAAGCTGGCTCGTGAGCAGCTGTCCAAACAGTACCACTATGACTTTGGTCTGAGGGCCCTCAAGTCTGTCTTGGTCATGGCGGGTGAGCTGAAGAGAGGAGCTGCAGAGTTACCCGAGGTTAGTGTCATAATGTCTCATCTCTGAGATTCAGCAGACTTTGATACTAAAGACTTGTTCATTTATACAGGAGAGGATGTATGGCTGATTTTGAGAATCATGTCAGGTATGCAGTAGTTAACGATGATTATTAACTGTTCTCTGTCAAGGATTTTCATGGATACACGGGACCTGTTGAGTGTACATGGCATTATCTCATATGAAACAAGTCAGATAAGAAAACATATCGCTTTTTCTGCTAGACATTTCTAAGATTTCTGAGCTGAATTTCATTTCCTTACAGTGTACGGGCCATACGATCTTTGGTCACGTTAGTGACGGTGTCAATGGTGTATTTATAGTAGCATACAAATACTTCAAGGACATTTAAAGGAAGTAAAATTCGTGAAATGAGAAATTAATGGTGGAAATACGTAACAGTGTGCTCTATTAAAGGCTTATACATATCTCTACATGTGCAATTTGTGTCCGTTGTTCCGACCTGTGCTAGATCATACAGTGAAGGAATGTTGTTCAGCTGTCCATTTGTGCCAGTTGCTGTATAGTATATTTTGCTTTTTTCTTAACACAGGACGTTGTTCTAATGAGAGCCCTGAGAGACATGAACCTGCCCAAGTTTGTGTTTGAGGATGTTCCCCTCTTCCTGGGCCTGATCGGCGACTTGTTCCCAGGACTAGATTGTCCCAGGGTTAGGTACCCAAACTTTAATGATGCTGTGGAAGCTGTACTGGTAGACAACAATAACATCTTGCTACCACAACAGGTGAGTACTGTAAAGCTGAATGAAATTGAAGGAAAGACGATAACAAACCTTGCACTCAGTTTTATTTAGTAGTGGTCATTTTTTATGGTTATATTCTTTGTTTTAAGCATAAACTGTGATGCTTTCATAACAGGTGGTGGACATTAAAGTTTCAAGTTAGTTAAATCATAGGAAACTGTAGTTTGACTATTATTTTTTGCTTTTTTCCTTGTTATCATGAGTTTGAAAAATGATTAAGTTCTATGTATTTGTTATGTATCAACTAGAAGGACAATATGTGTTTCTGTAGTATTATACAAACAGTAATGAAATGGAACATACATTTGTGCACAGCAAGAATTTTGGGATGATCTTGAATCTGGGTAGACAAAATCCAAGTCAAAGACCTGTTTGTGAGTGTATTAACCGTGTCATGTCATCTCACCAGGCTGACAAAGTAGTACAGATGTATGAGACAATGTTGACACGACACACCACCATGATCGTTGGTCCCACTGGAGGAGGTAAAACTGTGGTCATCAACACACTGGCACAGGCGCAGACCAGGTAGGCAAAACTCTGTCAAAGCACAAGTAAAGACGCCATTCCTCAAGCTTTTGTGTTAGAAAGTTTTATCTCAGTTGTGTTACAGATTGCCCTTAGCTGTTAGCTGCTGAAAAATTGACATATTTAACACTGTGCAATGATTGTGTAAGATTGTTCTGTTATCTTTTATGGGTAATTTGTGACCAAAAGTAAACTGAACTAATTTGAGAAGTCCATAATGTGTTGATAATGCTACAGCTTGTCTGACTGAGATTTGAAAAACCATCCGTTACAGTGTTCCTGACTCGTTCAACTTGTGATGGATAAAGTAATACAGATTCTTACAGTTTGTAAAACGTGAACAATGAGACCACCATAACCTCGTGAGGTTCTGAAAGCAAAGGGAGATGAGCGATGTGTGTTTTACGTAGAATGTTCTATAGGACATATAGAAAGATTTGCGTAAGAGAAAAAACAAGGAATTATTCAACTGTGCCACAACCTTTTACAATAACAGAATAAGTCTGTAAACAAAGGTTTTGTTGATTGCCCACATTTAAGTAATTGTATCTCTTTTAAGTAAAAGTAGTGAGGAAAATCAGAACACATAAAGTTTTCCAGACCCTGTCTGTCACCATTTTCATAGGTTTGCACAAAACATCTGTATTTGTCAATTTAAATTTAAATGCAAGTTTGAAGTTATGCTACTCATTAATTATATTTTGCTGTCAAGCAGCAGTAGGTTGTTTTACATTTAATAGCATGATATTTTACTGAAGTCGTTTTCTTTGACAGGCTGGGAATTGCCACTAAAATGTGGACTTTGAATCCCAAAGATCGCAGCGTGATAGAACTATATGGTATCCTGGACCCAGTGACCAGAGACTGGACTGACGGACTCCTGTCCAACATCTTCCGTGAGATCAACAAACCCACAGACAAAAACGAGAAGAAGTACATCGTGTTTGACGGTGATGTGGACGCCCTGTGGGTAGAGAACATGAACTCTGTGATGGATGACAATCGTCTGCTGACCCTGGCAAATGGAGAACGTATCAGACTACAGAAACACTGCGCTCTCCTTTTTGAGGTGGGTACCACCCATGCTTACTACATAAAGTGAAATGTTTTGGTCATTTTGAAGCCCACACTGTAATGTCTAAGGTGTTTACTCTCTGGTGTTGATTTGAGACATCCATAATATGATGCTTCGTGTGCTAGTTAATCTCGTCAAAAATGTGAAGATTATTCCAAATTCGTTTAAATTATGTATGTAATCAAAAGTTCAAGTTAATCATATCTTGATCATTTCCTGATACAAACCTGAGAACACCATATATGGAATGACATTGTATGACAAAAATGCTAATTTGTTTGTGGCAAAGTTACTGATTTGGCCCTAGTGTTTCATTGAACTTAGTACTGTAGGGGTTGAGCAAGAAAAGAAAAACAGTTATGGCCCCTGAAATTGTATTTTTAGGGCAAATTATGGTTAATAAGAAATACGTATTAAATTATACAGAGAATCTCAAAACAATTTTTGGAAGCTTGGACCGGTTTTATATTTCCTGTATGTGTATCTGTGATCTCAGGTGGGTGACTTACAGTATGCTTCACCAGCCACTGTCTCCCGCTGTGGTATGGTCTACGTGGACCCAAAAAACCTGGGCTATGAACCATACTGGTATAAGTGGCTGAGCCTCAGACCGAGTAAGGTAGAGAGGGAGCTGCTTCAGGAGCTGTACAAGAAGTACGTACCCTGTCTGATTGACATGGTGATAGAGGGTGTGGTGGATGGTAGACAGGTGGAGAAACTCCGGACAATCCTACCTCTGACCAATCTTAACCTGGTGAGTAGCTGATCAAGTGTGGTGTGCACAGGGAATTTCTAGATTCCCCTTTTCTGTTCGTCGCTGCTCACATGGAAGTTTGCACAGTCTAACGCTTGTTGAAGGCCACTTGTGGGAACGTGCGTCAGTAATCTAGCTGAAGGCCACTTTTGGGAATGTGCGTCAGTAATCTAGCTGAAGGCCACTTGTGGGAATGTGCGTCAGTAATCTAGCCGAAGGCCACTTGCCATAAGCTTACAAATAGATCAAGTTAATTTTCAGTGCAATTATGGCCATTCAGATTTTTTGCAAAGTAGTTTGTTGTTTTTAATTGAAGCTTAGTACATTGCTTCACCAAGATCAGGTTTGATCCATTTTCAGCAAAAATATGGCCACATTTGTTCTGTTGTGAACTTTGACATAACTATTATTCTGATAATTGTTAGACAGTAATTGTGATTCTAAATCACAAGAAGTAGCGCTGTATCAACCTTTGAGGATTGGTCCGTTTTTATTTGCCAGCTCACTCAACTCTGCTGCATGCTGGATGCTCAGCTGGTGAGAGAGGTTACAGACAGTGCTGAGCTAGAGGCCTACTTCATCCAAGCTCTCACTTGGTCAATAGGGGGCGCTCTGCTGGAAGACGGACGGGTTAAGTTTGACACCCAGGTCAAATATCTGGCCTCTTTACCGCCTGTCACAGAGGAGGATAAATTAGCCGGACCAGGTCAGTATAAAAATAAAAAATGCTATAAATAATAATGAACTTGTGAATATAAAGCTGATGTATCAAAAAAAATTCTGATTACATGTGCAATTTGTACTGTTAGTTACAATTTTACATCAGCCACAATTTTGACAATGGTCATAAATATTTTTTCCTTAATCCCAAAACCCAGTCATTTCTTGTTCTCAAACCCATTTTTACAACTGGTAATGTTTTGGATGTTGAAGCAAAAAGTAATCAGTTTCAAAAGTTGAATGTATATCGTATTTTGAAACCTTATCAAACTTATTTGTTTTAACCATGTTAATTATTTTTTGTATGCACCATTCATCAGTGAAATGAAAGAATTGCAGCAATTTCTGTTTGTTGCGTGTTTAGGTGAAATGCCTTCCGTGGAACCCACACTGTATGAGTATTTTTGGGATGGTGAACAAAAAAAAATGGATGCCTTGGTCAAAACTTGTACCCAAGTATGTCCACAATCCCGAAATGAAGTTCAACGAGATTCTGGTGCCTACTGTGGACACCGTGCGCACCACGTGGCTGCTACAGCTGATGGTGAAGATCAGGCGACCGGTGGTGCTGGTTGGGGAAACTGGTACATCAAAGACGGCAACCACACAGAACTTCCTCAGAACACTAGATCAGGAGTCACATGTAAGCAAATGTTTCCATCCTCCAGGAGTCACTTGTTAGCAAAAGTTTCCATTGATCAGGAGTCAAATTTAAGCAAATGTTTCCTTTGATAAGGAGTCACATGTAAGCTGATGTTTCCCTTGATCAGCAGTCAAATTTAAGGAAATGTGTCCTTTGATGAGGAGTCACATGTAAGCTGATGTTTCCCTTGATCAGGAGTCACATGTAAGAAAATGTCTCATAACTCTAACTAACGATCTGAACAGCAGAACAGAAGTTACATGGTAGACTGCCTAATTACAACACAATACTGTGTTGGAACTTTCAAGTTCACTGAACATCTCTTGTCGCCCAGACAACAAGGGGAGGTAACTGACTCAAAAATCAGCCTTTTGAACTACCTCAACTTGAGTGAGTTGAAGGGAAACCCCAAACAAATACTGAACATTCCATAGCTCACTCAAAGTCAGATACGTGTCAGTAAACATCTGAATGTCTCAAATTTAAGAAGATGACTTCTAAAATGTCAGCAGTTTTGTCTACCTTGGCAGTATGTCTCTTTCAAAGCACAGGAGATCTTGTGATATTTCAGCCATCTACGCATGGGGAAGAATCAGCCGAGAGAAAGGCTGTGTCACGAGAAATTACGGTATTCCATGTACCTTGTCTAAGCATGTTGTATTCACACCTATGTTTAGTAGCGCATGTTCAGAGATTTTCTTCTCACACCATGCTTTTTGACACTGTTGTACCATAGGTATTTACTTATATGAATGCACTGACTTGGAAACGTAGGTGTTTTAAAACCGGTTTCATTATTATAACAGTTTTACAGAATGGCAGTGTATTAAGTCACACTTTATGAAAACACTATGGAATTTTTTTTTCCACTGATAATTTGCATTTAAGACTGCATGTAAGTGTTGCAGCTAGTGTTACTAGACCCTGGCCTTTTCCTTGTGCTTAACGTGGTCAGCAGCTTTTAAATATCATTTTACCATGTCAACGCAGTATGTTCGCATGCTCTTTTAAATATTAGACAGCACTGACTTCAATTTTGCTTAATGCAAAAAAGATGAGGTGTGCTGATATGTAACATTTTGAGAATAAGAGCCAGGAGATATTGTTAATCCTTACTTTTATAATCTGAAATTGGAAAGCTTGATAATAGAGTAATACTGGTTCAAGTTGAAAAACAGACTGATATACAGAAGTTCCTGTTGATTGCTAAGAACCAAAGACAGGAATACAGTAAAATCAGTGTGTATGCACCTGTGTGACGTGAAAAGAATAAATCTTAGTTCATAGTATGATTTTGATATGCTCATAATAGATTTCTGTCTGCTGTATTTAATTTTTATTTATTTCCTATGAACAAGAACAGATTTGTATACAAAACCCCATGCATGTTTTATGGTGTGCAGTTAAAACTGTCTTTGTGTCTGATGTGATGAGTGATATATAACTGTATTGTCTTTCCAGTTGCTGCTGAACGTGAACTTCTCCAGCAGAACCACGTCCCTGGATGTCCAGCGTAACCTGGAGGCCAATGTAGAGAAGCGCACTAAGGACACATATGGGCCGCCACCAGGCCGGAGACTTCTCATCTTCATTGATGATCTCAACATGCCACAGGTACCTGCAGTACTACTAGTGGTATTTTATAAACTTATCATTAGCGTATGTTGGATGGCACTATATTTAGATTAACATGTACAGTCTGTGTCTTTATTCACAGTACCAGGAGTCAGTGTTAAGTTCAGAAGGAAAGGTTTTGCAGCATTTTTAATTAAGACAGGGCAAATGATGCCATAAAGACCAAGTGCTGGAATCATGAAGCATTTGAAGGATCATGTGCATGCAGTTTCCTTAAAAAACAGCACTAGCATGACTAGGCATTATGTTAACATGGCACTGATGTGCTGGTAATGCTAAAAAAGCTTTGTGAGCCCGTCCCCAAGAGTATAAACCAAAAATGTAGCCAAATTAAATCATTGGTCAGTCAACATTTACTTGATTGTATTTACTTGACTTATAGCATAATCTTGACGCATTGAGAAGTGATTAAATCTTAAAGATAGATCTACAGGTAGAATAAATTCTACCTTTTTCTAAGGTTAACACGATTGGTTGATGTAGCCAACCCTGTTGCCCAAATTTTGTCCTCTTTATGGATAGACAGACACCTCTGACACCCAGCACCCAGTTGCTTAGACTTTGTCCTCTTTATTGATAGGTTGACACATATGGCACCCAGCAGCCCATCGCGTTGCTCAAACTCCTCCTGGAAAGAGGGGGTCTGTATGACCGAGGCAAGGACCTCAACTGGAAGAACCTCAAGGACATGGGTTACATTGCAGCCATGGGTAAAGCCGGAGGTGGCAGGAACGAGGTGGACCCCAGATTTATATCTCTTTTCTGCGCCTTCAACATGACATTCCCATCTGATGAGTCGCTATTCAAAATTTACAGCTCGATTCTGGCCGGTCATACACAGCCCTTCCCAAAGGAGGTGCAGGAACTTGTGCCTGTGCTCACTCGCATGACCATGTCACTCTACACGTGAGTACACACTGCATTTGTGCTGGATAGGTACAGTTTATCTGCCACTAAAGCTAAAGGTGCCCAGTTGTCTACACCACACCATACAGATTAGCAAGATAACAGTTTTGATTCAAAGCCAAGCTGTTGTCATGTACATGTTAAGATGCGCTGGTCTCATCCTCTCACAAACTTTACCATAAACATTTAGAAACCTGAAATACATTTGACACTACTCAAGTAGGTATTGCAATATGTTTTGAAATAGTAAATAAGAAAGATGTGAAAACAGAAGTGTAGGTGTATCTGAAATTACACTGACTTGGACAACATATCTCATTTATGATTTATATCTTTATACTGTAAATCTTCAAACTTTTTGACCACTAAAGCACAGTTAACTGTGAAATTTATGCATTTAATTATAAAGAAAATGATGCTAAAATGATTTGTTTGTGTCTTTAAAGATGTAGGCTTCATAAAACTTTGCAAATAATTTCTCTACACCCCCATAGTTCTCTCAGAATGCTTCAGAATGTTGGTTGCAGAGGTAGTTGAAAAAGTCGAAGAATACTAAATACTAAATGAATTTGCTCTGAACATATAAGAGTTCAGTATTGTGGTAACTCCAACAGAAGATACAAGGTGATGCATGATTCATTATTTCTGTTTTATTTAAATAAAACCAAAATATTGAATCATGCATACCAGCCTTGTATGTTTTGTTGGAGTTAACACAATACCCTACTTTGTGAAGCTTCTCAGTGGAAATGGAAATATATATGTGAAGCTTATCAGTGGAAATGGAAAATATAACAAATAATATAACAGTTCATTAAAGTGAATTTCAAGGCTTCAAGTATACATTGTATTTATTTCATGTTGTAGAACCATTGTTAAAGAACTTCCACCAACTCCATCCAAGTTCCACTACATCTTCAACCTGCGAGATTTGTCTCGTATCTACAACGGCCTCTGCTTGACCACGATGGACAGGTTTGAGAAAACTGACCACTTTGTGAGAGTGTGGAGGAATGAGTGCTGCCGCGTGATAGGAGACAGGCTGATCAACGAACAAGACAAGCAACTTGTCCAGGTAAAATCAACAACCAGGAGCTTTTCATTCCACTTGTCACATTTGAGTTTATGTGAGTTGTGTGAATGCAGTTTAAACTGTGACGCCATATTTATAGAAATCATTTAGCAACTGCCTTCAAGTCATTTTCACACAATACCCAAACCTTTTTGGCATGAATGTACATTGTCGTTAAAAAGTCATAAGGGGACATTATTTACGGAAAAGAAAACCTGCATGGAATTTCCTGAAGGAGGCAACATATTTCCAGAAGAGAACAGTTTCACCAGCAAATATGATAGTAGCCCATTATGAGAACCTGTATTGTCCAGTTGTGCCACTGAAAAGAGCAGTTGAGAGAGTACAAATTATTACATCTTGGTGAAGATTTTGTAATTCAGGCAGTGTGGTAAGCAGTAAGCTGTGTGATATCTTGCTTGTACTCGTGCACAGCACATACATTTGTTTGGGATTTCTGTGGGGAAAACTTTTAATATGTTCATAGTAATACCTGTTTTCCAAAAGCTTGTAAATGTGATGATCATCATGCATGTACATTTATGTGATTATTATTGATTTATTTGATTGTTGTTTCAAGAATAACATGTAGTAAGCTGTTTTGTAGTAAAAGCATGGTGCTTCTATGTAATTTATGTGATATAGTATTACGTAACTTACGATCGAGTTTATCACATTTTCTGGGAGAACATTATTAAAGCAGTGTTTTCATTGTCTCTTTGCAGGCAAACATTAAGATGCTCTTAGAAGAGAATTTCAAGTCTTCTGTGGAGTACTGTATGAGAGATCCTATCCTATTTGGTGACTACAGAACAGCTCTGGACGAGTCAGAACCTAGACTGTACGAGGACATACAGGATTATGATGCCGCTAAAGCACTTTTCCAGGAAGTGAGTTCAGATCTTGATGAAGGTGTTTTGATTCAGTTGAATGGAACTACACATAATAATAATCTGGTCAGGTTATTTTATCATTTTTGCAAAGTTTACAATTACATGCCTTTACCTGAACAATATGTATTAATCTTCAAAATTGTATGAATTATGTTTTAAAATTTGCATGTAAAGAACAGATTAATAATAATAAAAAAATCAATAAATAAACAATTGCAATCTTTACAATGAGGCTAGTTTGTTCATTGGCAAGGAGTTTCACGTGATACAGTTCAACCTGTGATTCTCTTTGTAGATTCTGGAAGAGTACAACGAAACCAACACCCCAATGAACCTGGTGCTTTTTGACGATGCTCTAGAGCATCTGACACGAATCCACCGTGTGATCCGCATGGACCAGGGCCATGCTCTCCTGGTGGGTGTCGGGGGTAGTGGCAAGCAGAGCCTGTGTAAACTGGCATCCTACACGGCGCAGTGCGAGGTATTCCAGATCACACTCAGTAGGGGATACTCAGAGTCCTCCTTCAGAGATGACCTCAAAATCTTATATAACAAGCTCGGCATGGAGAATAAGAAGATGGTGTTCCTATTCACAGATCAGCATGTTGTGGAAGATGGTGGGTTTAAGCTGGAGTTTCGAAGAGCTTCGGCAGTTTTGTAGGAACTTGTGGCATTAACAGCCATTTTGTTCTGAACAGCTTGGGAGCTCTCTAAATCAACTTTCAATCTGGAATTTTAACGAAACCACATTAAATATGTTGTTACATCACCCGTACCCGATGCTCATAAGGCCCAAAGGTAAACCAGGATTTGGGTGACGTCAGAGGAACAGGTTCTTTGTTTGGCTTGAAATAACTTGTGCTTGATTAAAATTAATAACTTGCTTTCAATTTTCCCAACGTGCAGAATTGAACTGCAATATCTTGATTATGCAACAACACAAAATTAAAGAGGCTTGCTTTTTAAACCAGGTCTGATACTTTACCAATACACATGTACATACATTTGGTTTAGTGTTGTCTTTTAATCAACTGCAAACATGGAGTTACTCAGGAGATAATTTCACTGAGTTTTCACTGGCTTACACCATAGAACCTGAGCTTTCACATCTTTCTGGCTGCCTGCAGCTGTAAAGACCCTGACAAGCAACTTTAATGCATACATACAAAATCTGTTTGTGGTTGTTTACTTGTAGGTTTCCTGGAGTTGATCAACAACATGTTGACATCTGGCATGGTGCCAGCTCTCTATGCTGATGATGAGAAGGAGGCAATCATTGGATCTGTAAGTCAATCCCATGCCTTTGAAGAAGTTTAGTCACTAAACACTCTATTTCACCTAAAGTTTGCCATGTTTCCTTGATGCACATTTTCCTTGATTATGATTGATTCATCTACTTTATAGAGACATTAAGATTTTTTTTTTGGGTGAAGTTGGATTGATTTTTCGGAAAATTTAATTGTTGGCATGAAAAGTATTATAGCAATGCCTTTGAAATCTATGCATTTTTACAGGCCAAACTTCAGGTGAAATACAATATCCCATTCCTTGAGCATTTTTTTGTCCAACCACTGCTGTTTCATGTCATTCCATTACGTAATGAGAACATTTTTCACTGACATGTTACATTTCTCAAATTTCATTCCTCAGAGTATATTTGTTGCATGGTCAGAAAGAAGACCATAGAATAAGAAAACTAGGTTTTTTTCAGCAATAATTGCTTCTAATTTTTGGAACATCAGGCCTGCGTCTTTTAGCCGATGTATATGTACATGTTACTGTAACAGGAAAACATGTCTTCTTTCTCACATGATATAAGCTCCTCTATCAACAACATATACATACTTTTTCTTTTCAAAAAAAAAAATAAACAAGAGAGAAATGTAATTTTTGGCTTTCCTGCAGTTCTAATATCATCCGAACCATTTTTTTTTTAAATTTTACTGTTGCATCTGCCAGATAAAATTGGTACTGTTTTCTGTCAGGTCCGGAATGAAGCAATGGCGGCTGGGTGTGGTCATGCCAGAGAAACCATCTGGCAGTACTTTGTAACCAAATGTTCCAACAATCTGCACATTGTACTGGCCATGTCACCTGTCGGGGACGTCCTGAGAACAAGGTGCCGTAACTTCCCAGGTGAGATAAATTTACCTGGCAACAGTGCCTGCATCCAAGCCTCCGACCATTAGGGAAAATTCATAGCTGACATTCAGGAATGAGAATTTTCTGCTGATCAGCTGGTCTCTTCATTTTTAAGCGAATTTAACATTTTTAAAGAGACTGATTTTGGACTAAAATGGCCAAAACTAATCATCTAACAAGGGTGGTCAGCTAGTAGTAAAAAAAAATTTTGACCTAATTGTCATCTACCTGTTCCTTGGATATTCTGTTGGACATGTGAGAGGACATCCATGCCACTAAGTTGCCCTGTTTTATCTGTTTTTCTCCAGGTCTTGTGAACAATGCCAGTATTGACTGGTTCTTCCCCTGGCCAGAACAGGCTCTGTACGCTGTGGCCAGCGTCTTCATCTCCCCTGATGTAAGTGTTCACTACAAAACCCATCTGCATGTATTCTGTATATTCAAGCTCTGTACTCTCTAGCCAGCATCTTCATCTCCCCTGATGTAAGTGTTCACTACAAAACCCAGCTGCATGTATTCTGTATATTCAAACTCTGTGCTCTCTAGCCAGCATCTTCATCTCCCCTGATGTAAGTGTTGACTACAAAACCCAGCTGCATGTATTCTGTATATTCAAGCTCTGTACTCTCTAGCCAGCGTCTTCATCTCCCCTGATGTAAGTGTTTACTACAAAACCCATCTGCATGTATTCTGTATATTCAAGCTCTGTACTCTCTAGCCAGCATCTTCATCTCCCCTGATGTAAGTGTTCACTACAAAACCCAGCTGCATGTATTCTGTATATTCAAGCTCTGTACTCTCTAGCCAGCATCTTCATCTCACCTGATGTAAGTGTTTACTACAAAACCCAGCTGCATGTATTCTGTATATTCAAGCTCTGTACTCTCTAGCCAGCATCTTCATCTCGCCTGATGTAAGTGTTCACTACAAAACCCAGCTGCATGTATTCTGTATATTCAAGCTCTGTACTCTCTAGCTCTCTAGTAAGTGTTCACTACAAAACCCAGCTGCATGTATTCTGTATATTCAAGCTGTGTACTCTCTAGCCAGCATCTTCATCTCCCCTGATGTAAGTGTTTACTACAAAACCCAGCTGCATGTATTCTGTATATTCAAGCTCTGTACTCTCTAGCCAGCATCTTCATCTCCCCTGATGTAAGTGTTTACTACAAAACCCAGCTGCATGTATTCTGTATATTCAAGCTCTGTACTCTCTAGCCAGCATCTTCATCTCCCCTGATGTAAGTGTTCACTACAAAACCCAGCTGCATGTATTATGTATATTCAAGCTCTGTACTCTCTAGCCAGCATCTTCATCTCCCCTGATGTAAGTGTTCACTACAAAACCCAGCTGCATGTATTCTGTATATTCAAGCTCTGTACTCTCTAGCCAGCATCTTCATCTCACCTGATGTAAGTGTTTACTACAAAACCCAGCTGCATGTATTCTGTATATTCAAGCTCTGTACTCTCTAGCCAGCGTCTTCATCTCCCCTGATGTAAGTGTTTACTACAAAACCCAGCTGCATGTATTCTGTTTATTCAAGCTCTGTACTCTCTAGCCAGCATCTTCATCTCCCCTGATGTAAGCCTTCACTTGTGTGCAACATCTGGCTACTTGTATTCAGTATATACACTTTCCTTCATTATAAAGCTGTTATTGAGAGAGAGACCTGCGTCCTTGCGGAGGGACTGGTCTTGCTAGTTCAGACAGGTAACATGCTGGCTGGCTGTTATTGTCATGCCCTTGACTAATGAGGTTGCATGTTTTTAATCCAGCTATCATGTTTTCTCTGCATGTTGTTTTATGTCAGGAGTTTTGTCTGGTACTTGGGAAAGGTTGGTGGTTTCCTCTGGACACTCTAGTTTCTTCTGTCCAGAAACCTCCCACTGTCGTGTATGAAGTGGAAAATTTTTTAAGTATGGTGTTAAAATACCAAACAAATGACTAGATCACGATCATGTTTTATCATTGATAATTGTGTAAACTTTGTTTAACAGAACCAGCTAATTCCCGAGGATCACCGCCAGAGTGTAGTCAGTCACATTGTCCTGGTTCACCAGAGTGTCGGACAGTATAGTAAGAAGTTCCAGCGCAGGCTGCGCCGAAACAACTACGTCACCCCCAAGAACTACTTAGACTTCATCAACACCTACGTCAATCTGCTGGATGAGAAAGACAAGTATATTCTGTCTCAGGTCAGTATATATTCATGGTGGATGTGAGAAAATTAAAAAAGTCTGTAGTTAACCTCCAAAAAGTGCATTTTTGAGGCAGTGAAAGGTACCAAAATATTACTTTTGGTACTGGAATTTATGTTTTTCCAGTAGGATATCTTCCTGTGCTCCAAACAAACCTTAGAACACATTTCTAAGAACAAAGCAACTGAAAATTAGGTCAAATTTAGGTCAAAATACTGTACTTGTTGTTTTCGACATGGTCCAACAAGATATGTACTATATCTCTAAAGAAGTTGTACCCATTGCATGTAGATCTGATAGATGTAGTCTCATCACCAGAAGAATATACTGTAGACTGTTCCTAAACTTCTTTCATGAGCTGCTGCAGATGCCACAAGTATTGTAGTTTGTTTAGTGTATGAGTCACACAGTCCATCAGTTTACATGTAGGTGTTATAATAAAACACTTATTTGACTTTTGCGCTGAATACATGTATAGTGTGTAAGGTATACAGTGAATTGCTAAGTCTGTATTTTATGCAGTCTGTTTAGGTATTGAAATGAAACCCTAATTTGGCTATTCAGCTGGAATGTTTACATTAGGTCAGTCAACTTTGTGGCTGCTACAAGTCGCTCTGTTGTTCGGTCAGTTGTCATTGTTAATCAGTCATTGACTTTTTTGAGGAATTGTTTTTTGGCACAGTGTGATCGTTTAGCCGGCGGTCTACAGAAGATCCATGAAGCCAGCGAGATGTTGGCGGTCCTCAATGAGAAGCTGGCTGTACAGAAAGTGGCTGTGACGGAGAAGACGGAAGCCTGCGAAATTCTGCTGGAGGAGATCGCTTCAGGCACGGCTCAGGCCACCGAGAAGAAACAGTTGGCTATCACCAAACAGAAGGACATAGAAGTGCAGAGTAAAATCATCATTGTAGAGAAGGTATGTTTGGCTGATAGAGAGAGATGAAGATACGGGCCAACTTTCGCTTTCCTTGTAAATCATATGGCCTTGTGGAACTACAGACGTTTCATCTGTCCTAAAAAAAGTTTTGTGAAATGTGACTTACTAAGTTCTGTGAAAGTGGCCCATAAAGTGTCTAAAGGCAATTCCCAATCCCTGCAGGAGTCACCATCAATGTAACCAACAACTGAGTGCCCTCCCTATGTGATGTCATCTACTGCTATGTGGCATGCCAGAGCTAACATGGCTAATCATTGATAGAAACATTATTTTGTATTTGCTCATAGTAACTGTTTGCAAATGCCATGGCTGTGTACGTGCATGTCTTTAGCGTGTGTCGCCATGATAATTAAAACCAGCACTGCTTGCCGTAGCAAATGTTTGAAATCATGAATAGTAACACTTATACATTTACCCTGAGATAAACTGGTGTATACATAAGTATCTGACCCTTTCAGTCTTGATTTTTTCCCCCCGCTACCAACATGTGGTGAATTTGACCATTGAAGCATCTGTGTTTTGTGTGTTTGATAGAAAGAAGCAGAGGATGCACTGGCTGAAGCCCTGCCAGCTCTGGAGGCAGCCAGGCTAGCCCTGGAAGACCTGGACAAGTCAGATGTCACAGAAATCAGGTAGGGTTCACTGGAAATTTGACGCTGTACATAATATGATATAAGTCTTACAGTGTAGAGATTAAAACCAGAGCAGCAACTATAGTGTGACTGTTGGCAAATGGTGGAATGTAACCAGTGAAACACAACCTCTTGTCAATTTACCACAGGCTTTTATTCTAACTGCTTATGGAAATGCATAAGGAGTAGCAAATTACATGCCACGTAGCACATAAAGTGTAGCTGGAACTAAGTATGTAGGGATATCCTGATGGGCTGTTTTTCCTTTTCCTGTTCTAAACTGTAATAACTTTTGGATCTTCTCAATTACGTGTAATGTTAAAATACCTGTTTTGTGTTCAGTCTTATATGAGTCAGTACTGGGACTGTTAAATAGTGTCTGTTTGTAGTGTCATATCTGTCAAACTCAATCTCCAGTGGACATGTTTGAATGCATACTCCTCACTGAGGGGAACCACACAAGGGAGATAACCTCGGGACAAAATTCTCGTCTAGCTATAAATCTCTGCCACAACTAGTAAATTATGTTCAGAAATGTTAACTAATGCCAAGGTATGCAACCATAAAAGAAATACATGTTAACCCCTAATTACATTTTGTTTGTACAGATCCTTTGCCAAGCCTCCCAAGGCTGTGCAGACAGTGTGCGAGTGTATTGTGGTGATGAAGGGTATCAAAGAAGTCTCGTGGAAGTCTGCTAAGGGCATGATGGCAGAAACCAACTTCCTCAGGAGTCTGACTGAAATGGACGTGGACAATATCAGTGGCAAACAAGTCTCTACTGTTAAAGGTGAGTCAGCTGCATAATGGGTTAGGGAAATCATGCACCTAAAACCTGGCTGAAATAGGCAAAAAATTTCTGGTCAGAGAAATAAGGTCAAAAAGCAGAATAATTTTATGTTGTGGTGTGAGAAAGTGTTAGCCAGCTATTGTTCTTTGAAGTCTGAGACAGGAACTGGACTGATTTTAAATCGAGTTTGCCAGTGTCCTGTATGTAATAATTCACATGGTTGATGTATTTGTCACTAAAGCTGTTCGTTTTGTGTCAGGTTTACTGAATCAGATGGAGACGTCCCCAGAGGAGATGAGATCTGTGAGTAAGGCTGGTGCTGGGTTGCTCAAGTTTGTGGAGGCTGTGATGGGCTACTGTGCTGTAGCCAGGGAAATTAAACCCAAGAGAGAGAAGGTGAGACTTTCAGAACTGTCTACTCAAACTTCTGGCTGGGCAAAATGTTTTCATCAGTTTTGCCTTATAGAATCATTAACAGTTTTAAAGCAATAGTTATTTCCATTCCATATTAAAGGACTGTGTGAAATGTAAGATTAAAGATTATGAATAAAATATAAAGATTTAGTAACTTCCAGTAACAGTGAATTCTAAAGCCCACTTTAATTAAACCTGCAAATATATTTTCAAATTTTATCTCCCGATTCACCTTTGTAATAACAGCATTTTGACTTGGGTAGCAGCAAAGTTTATGAAGAAAGTGGTTACATGTAGTGTACTAGTGCAGCACATTGACACAGGAGCTTCTCACCAGTGTAGTCACTACGAGTTGAAGTCCAGGTCTTGCTGGTTTCCTGTCCGGTCATAGGTGGGATGGTCTCCCAACAGTCTGTGGATGGTGGTGACTTTCAACTATGACGAAATCACCTTGACTTATTTTCAGTATGTCCAGTAGATGTTAATGTATGTTTTTGATGAACTTATTTAGGTGGCTAAGCTAGAGAGGACATTCTACCAGGCCAAACGTGAACTGGACAAGATCAGTAACGAGGTGGCTTCACTGGAGAATGACCTCAAACAGCTGGGGGAGAAGTACGAGAGTGCCATGTCAGAGAAGATGAAGTTACAAGAGGAGGCAGAGATCATGGAGAGGCGACTTGTCGCTGCAGACAAACTCATCTCTGGTCTCAGCTCAGAAAGACTCCGGTAAGACCTGCTGATGTAATGCTCTGGTAATATTCAGATATTATCTGTAACCCTCTTATTGGGCAAGAAATGTCTCCATTGTTTTCACAAAGGAATATAGGGAGATAACTTTATCAGCAGACACGTATAACATAGATTGCAGGATTCGGGAATATACACTTCCCCCATGTGACTGTTACTGTCCAGTAAACACCTGATTATTTTGTCTGATGCAGGATAAAAAGAGCTACAAGTGCACCTTATGATTTGGACTGACAGTGTTATTTTGAGTGTCTTTTGGATCTTTCTTTTGTGAATCATAGTACGTTGTGAGAGTATATAGCCCAGAAAAGATATGAGATGTTACATTTAAAAAAATTGTTAATGTTATAGGGGTTCCAGGGGCCAAAGTGTTGGGTAATTCACTTGTTTTTAAAAGCTCAAAATAAAAATGATGACATTCATGGAGATTTCTTTGTATCTTGCAAATATTGATAATGTCAGACACATGAATTAATTGTTGTTTGTGTTTTATACATATGTATTCCTTCAGTGTTTTTGTTTTCTTTGTTACAGTCATGTAAATTGAATCGAATACAGTTCACACCTATTAATTATATTGGATGACCTCAATTCTAGTTGAGGTAATCACTCTGATGAGCTCAAGATGTCAAACATTTTGAGCCCTGGTTTTTCACTGGTACAGGCCGCAAATTGTTAAACTGTAAGCTGGGCCTTGTTTGCACTTCATTAAAGGCTCTACAGAGAGGTCAGATATTTAGAAAATTGTCTTCTGAATAAGAAGATTTTAACAATTTTCGGGAAATGTGACTCCAGCAAGTTTTGTGAACGTGGTTACGGTATGTTTTAATAACATTTTGTGAAATTTAAACCCCTGTGTTAATTTGTCTTCAGATGGACCTCTGATCTGGAAGTGCTGAAAGAGAAGCGAGTGCGTCTTTTGGGCGACTGCCTGGTAAGCTCTGCCTTCCTGAGCTATGTGGGTGCCTTCAGCTGGGAGTTCCGAGTGGACATGGTCTACACCGATTGGGTGGCAGATCTGGAGAGTAGGGAGGTGCCAATCAGCAATCCCTTCAAGCTGGAAGAACTTCTGACCAATGACGTCGAAGTCAGCCGGTAAGTGTTTCCCAAGACCATAAAAAATCAGTCATATTTTATTACACGAGGCTAATTAGAATTTGTCTTCCAAAGAAAACATTTTTAATGAGATGAAATTAAGTTACGAGAGAAAAATTTGTTGATGACTTGGATTTACCCAGAGAATCTTGTCATTTAGCCTGTTTTAATGAAGTGAACATTGCTACAGCCTTGTTTCTAGTCAAGCTTTATGCCATTTCCACAAACTGAGAAATTATTGTTGGAGATTTCCAGTATGGAAGGCTTTGAAAATGAAAATGTTTAGTTGAGTAGAGAGTTAAAAGTTCTAGGTATTTGGGCAGAGAAAATTTTATGCATCATTTTCATGGTAAAGTACATGACATTTCCCAACATTTTGTATCGACAGTCGTCTTGTAGGTATCAAAACGGTTTACATGCTTTAGAACCTGATTGTCTTTGTGATTTGTCAGCTGGACTTCTGAAGGCTTGCCACCAGATGAGTTGTCCATCCAGAACGGAATCCTCACCACCCAGGCCAGTCGCTTCCCACTCTGTATCGACCCTCAACAACAGGCTCTCAAGTGGATCAAAAAGAAAGAGGAGGCCAACAACCTCAAGGTAAATATGCCAGACGCAGTTAAGGTGCAGACTCCATCTCGGCCTTGGTCTGGGAGATTGTAGATTCCCTACCCTGAATGTTTGTAGAGGCATTGAGTGGAGTTTGCAAGGTTACATGTATTGACACGGTCTTACTTTGGTTGAAGACAAATTGTCTTCCACTGATGGTGCATGCAAGTCTTTATGTTACACGTGAGAAAGTTTGTCAGTTATTTCCAAAAGTCCTCCATCCATGCCATAAAACTGACCACCGTGGTATTAGTGAAATATTCTTGAATATGACGTTAAGCAAAGGTAGATGGTTCCGTGTAGATGTGATCTGAAATGCAGATATTTGGTTTGGGGGAATTGTCAGTGAGAAAAAGGGAATAAAGTAACGTGTCTATATCCCAACATAAAATCAGGTCTTGCGGCCCACAAATTAGAGCTGTACAGATATAGTGTTAACAACATTAATATTTGAATTTAAATTCATTTACATACATGTAGTTATTTTGTATTTGGGGTATGTTCTGCCAGGTTATTTTGCTAGAAAAGGTATGCTCTTAGGGCTTGAGGATTTATGCCCTCTCTCTGACCTGTTTACATTTGCCTTTTACACTTGTAATCCTCTTCAGGTGTGCACCTTCAATGACCCAGACTTCCTGAAGCAGTTAGAACTGGCAATCAAATATGGATTCCCCTTCCTCTTCCAAGATGTGGATGAATACATTGACCCAGTCATTGACAACGTCCTGGAGAAGAACATCAAAGGTAGAATATAAGGCACTCCTCGAGCACAAACTGTCAGCACATTTAAATATACAAATACTACCATGTAAACAAAAGGACATTAGTGTGCATTTTTTTTACCTCTCTCACAGTGGTGAAGAATTGTTTGACAATAAAATAGCTCAAATTTTTTTCATTAAAGTTGCTCACAAACAAGTGAACAAACAAACGTAAAAAAGCCAGCAAAAACATGACCTTGGTGGACTGGAAGTAAAATTCCTAGTAATGGTGTACAGAAATTATGTGACTGTGTAGTAAAGTTGATGGTATTGATTTATTGCAGATTTAAAACTGAGCCATACTTTTGTTGTTCCTTGTAGTCATGAACTCTGTGTGAAAGGCTCAAGGGCCCTACTGTGGATGATAAATCCTTACATCCTTCCTCCTATCCCTTCTCTCTCTCTCTCTCTCTGGGTATCTATAATTCTGTCGTTGCAATGTAAACCTGGTAGGCCTAAATATGATTTCCTCCACTGATAAATCGAGACCATCTAAAATACTGGCTCAAGTGAGACTCAAACTCACAACTCAAGGTAAGGCAAGACACCCAAAGTTGTGTGTCCAAGTCTCACTTTAACCAGTGTTTTCACTTAGATTGATTTATTAGTGTAGGAAATGATATCTACCTGATGTATTATAATTTATAATGTAATCCAAACTATTTTTGAAATTGTTTGGTTCACATTTTCAGGTGGTCAAGGAAGAGAGTTTGTTATGTTGGGAGACAAAGAAGTGGATTTTGATCCCAGTTTTAGACTGTACCTCAACACAAAACTGGCTAATCCTAAATATGGCCCCAACATCTTCGGTAAATCCATGGTGATCAACTACACAGTCACACTCAAGGTAAGAATATTCTTGAGCACGGTGTTTAACCCAATCAATGAAACAATCAGTCAGTGTCTTTATGCACTGCTGAGTAAGTGAGGGAGTGCTTTGGGTTTAACGTCATACTTAGCAATTTTTCAGTCATGTGACGAGTGTATGTACGTGTAATGTGCCTCCTTGTTGCAGGACGGATTTCCACCACTGTTTTATCATCACTTTTGCTGCTTCACTGAGACAGCCCCTCCCGAGCCATTATACTGATACGGGTCAACCAGTTGTTGCACTATCCCCTTAATGCTAAACGCCTAGCGAGGAAGCTACAACTTGCTCTTTTCAAGTCTTAGGTGTCATCCGACCGAGGATTGACCCTAGATCTACGGTGCCCTGAAGCGGATGCTCTACCAACTGAGCTATCGGGGGCCAGTATGCTCTGCTGAGCTGAATTTGTATCTCGTCTCCTTTTGGCCACGAATAAATCGTGTGGCAAATCACAAGTATATGTACCTGGCTGTTTCATTATTTTTATAACACAAAATAATGATCTTGCAAGCATGATCTTGCAAACTAAAGCCATTTATGTGTGTACAAACTGTACCAAAAGTACCTCAAATTGGTCTTAATCATATGTGTAAAGGTCTGCCAGCAACCTAGGAATAGTTGTGGGTTTCTCCCAGACTTCCCAGTTTCCTCCCAATATTAGTCTGTCTGCAGTCATATAAGTGAAATATTCCTGAGTTAGGCACAAAACACCAATCAAATGAAAAAATAAATGACCTCAAATTAGCAGAGAGTTGATTGTGATGTTTTGCATTTTGCATAGGGGCTGGAAGATCAGCTGTTGTCTGTGATTGTCAAGTTTGAGAGAAAGGAGCTAGAAGAGCAGAGAGAGAGACTAATTCAGGAAACAAGGTCAGTATGTTCACCTGTACAGTTCTGGATGAAACCAGTAAGTCTGTGTTTAGTTCTTTTCAAGTCCAGTAGACTTAGCTAATACTTTGAGTCTGGAGTCTACATTTCTGACACATACACATTTAGTTGCGTATGTTATTAAAGAAATTGTGCAGCCAAGAGCAGGTTAAGATGCTTTTGTTTCAATCGTAAGATCACACATGGTAGGGCTTCAGTCCCAGCCTTGGACAGGGAGTTTGTGGATTTGTCTGTGCTATCTTTCTATAGAGTCTTGGTAACAGAAAGTGGTCTGTGTTGATTGATTGGTGGTGTACACTATCTAATGTTTGTTGAAGACCATAACCACCTGTTTTCCTTCAGTATGATTTGCTCATCTTCATTCAAGTCAAGTTTGTCAATAACTTGCCATAGGTCGGTGGTTTACCCTTGACACTGCTGTTTACCCTGTCCATGAAATGGATCTCCAGTGAAAAAACAACAGTCAAAGGAAGAACAAAGAACCTTTTGTCTACATAGACTACATGTAGTAACATGCGTTTTGTGTTTTCAGTGAGAACAAAAAGCTGTTGAAGGACCTGGAAGATTCTCTGTTGAGAGAGTTGGCTCAGACCCAGGGGAACATGTTAGACAATGTAGAGCTGGTTCAGACTCTGGAAGACACCAAGACCAAAGCCACAGAGGTGTGCATACTATAGTCTTTAGGAGTTTACATCATGAGCTTGCCATACACGGGCGCTTAAGACTCAACTCGACTGTTGTGTTGGGTTTTAAGCTCTCTTGTATGAGAAAGAATAAACTAGTTGTTACGTGTTAGCCAATTCAATCTTAAAGTCATATGACCACCAGCGATTGGGATCAGCTCCACACCACCAGTTGAGCTGACCTGCATCTTAAGCTTTAAACGACTTTAGTCAGTAAAGATAATTGAACTGTCAGCAAACTGATGGCTATGGCAGTTTGCTGAATCAGCAACTTCATAAAAATGAAACTTCACAGTTGCTCGTAACACCCATATAATGGTGGACGAATCTATCAGAATGCACCAAATTGTCATCTGAAAAATGCTAAACTTTAGGTGAAATACAGCTCTTGATTTAAAATAACTTATTATTTGGATTGATCATGTGTGTTGGTATATTTGTTTGCTTGTGTCTCTCATGTCTGGTATACAAGCAGTGTTTACAGGTTGAATTATTTTCATGAGTACAGCTCTGTTAGAGACTTCAGTTAAATGTATTGTTTCACCTTCTGCTTTGGGTCCCATTAGGCTGGCAAAATCTGTGTGACAATGTGTAATTTGGACAGATTTACCGCTGACAACCCTAGTACAACATAAGTTACTGATTGTTGAATTATCAATAAAGTGATCAGTGGTCTTGATTTAAGGTGGCAGAAAAGCTGAAACTCGGTGCAAAGACTGCGATAGACATTGACAAGCTGCGTGATGGCTACCGTCCTGCGGCCAAGCGTGGAGCAATCCTGTTCTTTGTGTTAGCGGAGATGTCCTCCATCAACACCATGTACCAGTACTCACTATCCTCCTACCTGGAGGTGTTTGAGTTCTCGCTGAAGAAGAGTCTGCCAGACAGCATCCTCCAGAAACGGCTTAAGAACATCATGGACACGCTTACGCACAATGTCTACAACTACGGCTGCACAGGTAACTGACTGTCGGCAATGCCAGTGTTTTACATCCAAAGCAAAATGATTAAAATGTATTAACTACATCTACAGATGCTGTGTGACAAGTATACAGGAATAAGTCTTGTCTACATAGATGCATGAAGAAAACTTTAATTGCAATTGACAAATTACATGTTATTATGGAGATAAGTACACTATGCAACAATCAGCTCCCTGGTTTCACAATAAACAAGCTTCAGCTCGCTAAGTGTAGAATAAATTTCTGTAACTGAGAGTATAAAGATTTTAAAATTGTTTTGCCTTGTTCTCCTTATACTTCGCTTTCCTGACCACTATCAGATACATGCATTAGGTGAAAAAATGCATAAATGTACAGCTTTTTCTCTCCAGTCAAATATTAAATAAATAAACATGTTCTTGATGTGCAGGTATATTTGAGAAGCACAAGCTGCTTTTCTCCTTCCAAATCACCATAAAACTGGAACAAGATCAGTCAAAAGTGACACAGGAAGAACTGGATTTCTTCATCAAGGTATTGACTTTATTGGTAAAACACTAGTGTAGACCTACATTGTATAGATCCCCTGACAGGATCTTATGTTTATACATTTAAACTTTGCATTTCAATATTATTCATCAAGGCTACTTTTTTATTGCCTAAACTGATAAATTATTTATGCATGACACGAATCTCCGAGTCAGCCAGATGAGCTGATGTAGTTTTATTTGCAAACTGAATGTATGTATTATCTGCGCTTTGTTTGAGTACTGTAACATAACTGTAAGGGTAAGGGGATCATTGGTGGGGCAATAATCACATGTATGTTGGCTAAAGTAATGTTTGCTTTGATTTAGAAAAGATATATATGTGTCATTGTGTTTTCAGACCTCATGTTAAGATTCATTGAAACTTTCTGTCTGATTTGACGCAGTTTTCAGTGATTGATTGGGTCCATACAAGCTAATAATACTCAGTATAAATTCAGGTCTTAATGTTTATCAACATAGAAAATGTGAATGGCTTTGGTTTGAATAGAAACATGACATTCCTGAAATTGTATTTCATCAAGCCCTTCTTGCAGAGAAACAGAGGAGAAAAAAATTAGAAGTACATGTATTCTTTTTACAGTACATGTAACCACTGTTAAATATCTTCGTTATCGTAGGGTAACATTGCTCTGGAGAAGAGCAAACGTAAGAAGCCTCACAGCTGGTTACCAGACGAGGGATGGGAAGACATCATCAGATTGGTGGAGATTGCACCAGACCAGTTCTCTTCTCTCCTCGATGACATCGAGCGCAATGAGAAAGTTTGGAAAGAGGTATGAAGGTTGATTAATTAACATTTTTACAGTCTCTACTTTAGAGAATATCATTACCATTTCATTTTATGTCTTCATTTATTTATTTGATAGGTTCTTAAAGCTGTTTTGAAAAAGTTTTGTCAGTCAGAGTTCATGGTGGTGAAGGATGCAGCAAGAAAATTCCTGGTGATGTCTAGCCAGTTATGCATAAACATATTGCAATGTATTTGTGACGCGAAATAATATAGGCTTTGATTGATTTGTTCTCAGTGGTTTGATCATGACACACCAGAGTCTCAGCAGTTCCCCATGAAGTACGAGAAAAGCCTGACAGCATTCCAACGCCTCATGCTGCTGCGATGCTTCCGTGTGGATCGTATCTACCGTGCAGTCACCGTCTATGTCATCAGCATCATGGGGGAGAAGTATGTCACGCCACCAATCATCAGCTTTGAGGCCATCTTTGAGCAGAGCACCCCTGTGTCACCGATCGTGTTCATTCTCAGCCCGGGGTCTGATCCAGCCAGCGACCTGATGAAGTTAGCGGAAAGGACAGGATTTGGTACAAACAAGCTGAAGTACCTGTCCATGGGGCAGGGACAAGAGAAGGTTAGTTACAACAAACTGTTTTCCCACATCAGGGTTCATGAACTTGCTATCAGGTGAGCTATATCAAGCTGTTTTCCTACATCTGGGTTTATGAACTTGCTGTCAGGTGAGCTATATCAAGCTGTTTTCCTACATCTGGGTTTATGAACTTGCTGTCAGGTGAGCTATATCAAGCTGTTTTCCTACATCTGGGTTTATGAACTTGCTGTCAGGTGAGCTATATCAAGCTGTTTTCCTACATCTGGGTTTATGAACTTGCTACCAGGTGAGTTATATCAAATTGTTTTCCCACTTCTGGGTTTATGAACTTGCTACCAGGTGAGTTATATCAAATTGTTTTCCCACTTCTGGGTTTATGAACTTGCTACCAGGTGAGTTATATCAAATTGTTTTCCTACATCTGGGTTTATGAACTTGCTACCAGGTGAGTTATATCAAATTGTTTTCCTACATCTGGGTTTATGAACTTGCTACCAGGTGAGTTATATCAAATTGTTTTCCTACATCTGGGTTTATGAACTTGCTACCAGGTGAGATATATTAAATTGTCTTCCCACTTCTGGGTTTATGAACTTGCTACCAGGTGAGTTATATCAAATTGTCTTCCCACTTCTGGGTTTATGAACTTGCTATCAGGTGAGTTATATCAAATTGTTTTCCCACTTCTGGGTTTATGAACTTGCTACCAGGTGAGTTATATCAAATTGTTTTCCCACTTCTGGGATTATGAACTTGCTACCAGGTGAGTTATATCAAATTATTTTCCCACTTCTGGGTTTATGAACTTGCTCCCAGGTGAGTTATATCAAATTGTTTTCCCACTTCTGGGATTATGAACTTGCTACCAGGTGAGTTATATCAAATTGTTTTCCCACTTCTGGGTTTATGAACTTGCTACCAGGTGAGCTATATCAAATTGTTTTCCCACTTCTGGGTTTATGAACTTGCTCCCAGGTGAGTTATATCAAATTGTTTTCCCACTTCTGGGTTTATGAACTTATTATCACATAAAGCAGGCCAGAAGGGTAGGAATAAGTAACTTTGATTATGAGTGAAGTTCAGATGATGCTGATAAGGGTAAAATAGCATCCAGGAGCAAACTCTCAGTTTATCCATGGATGACATTGGGCTGTGATCTAAAGGTTAAAGGGACTTGTCTTTTGCATTGCTATGGTACAAGAGTTGTGGGTTCAACCATGGCCTTGGGCAGAGAATATGTGTATTCCTCTGCCATCAGTGCCTGTGGGGCATTAGTGACAAGAAGCAGTTAATGATGTTCATGTGACCGTTTGTGCAGTCTAACGTTTGTTGAATATCAGTTGTCTTCCATGTGGCTGTCTATGCATATGAATATACCAATATGACGTGCATATCTGTGCATCACATGTGAAAAAGTTTGTCAGGAACTTGCCAAAGACTGGTGGTTTATGCCAGGAACTTTATCCCCCTGTGAAACTGAACACCATCATATACAGTGAAAAATTCTTGAGTATGGCGTTAAACAACAATCAGATAAATGAAAATACTTTCAGGGATACAATCTAAGGAATGGACCTGATGTCACTTACTGTTTGATAAAATTTATCAATTGCAATATATAATTCTGTTTGCCTAAAAGTTGAACGCTTTAAATCTTTCCATCACAGGTTGCCATACAGCTGCTAGAGACAGCGATTGCCCGCGGACAGTGGCTCATGTTGCAGAACTGTCATTTACTGGTCAGCTGGCTCAAGCACTTAGAGAAAGAACTGGAGAAACTCACCAAACCCCACCCTGACTTCCGTCTCTGGCTTACCACAGAGCCCACCCCTAACTTCCCCATCGGTATTCTTCAGAGGTCACTCAAGGTCGTTACCGAGCCACCCAATGGGCTCAAGCTCAACTTACGTAGCACATATTTTCGCATCACTAGTACCGCGCTGGCGGAATGCCCTCACAATGCTTTCCCCTCTCTCATCTTTGTTCTGGCCTTTTTCCACGCTGTCGTCCAGGAGCGAAGAAAGTATGGGAAAATTGGCTGGAATATTCCATACGATTTTAACGAGTCTGACTTTCAGGTGTGTGAACAGATCCTAAACACATACCTGACGAAAGCAGCAGAGCAAGGCGAGGCCAAGATCCCCTGGAACAGCCTCAAGTATCTGATTGGAGAGGTGAGTACAAGTGTCATTTGAAAATCTGATAGTGCTTAAAGGTAAATGGAGTTAGAGAATTCCAAATCAGATTTCTCTGCTGAAACCAATACCTAGAGGTTAGTATGATATGCTGACTTTCAAATGAATTGTGTTCTTAACCAAATCTTCCACTTTTTCAAAACTTTATAAAGGCTGTAAATTTGTGTCTTCAATACCCATTTGCCACCTTTGCAAACAAAGTCATCTTTTTAAAATAAATTTCATTTTCTTTTGATCAGCAATACAAGACTCTTTCTTGATTTATGAAATTTACATGAACAAAATACTGAGTAGCTCCTATGTGAACTCTGCCCTGTTTGACCTCTGCCCTGTTTGACCTCTGCTCTGTTTGACCTCTGCCCATTTTCCCCAGGTGATGTATGGAGGCCGTGCTATTGACGACTTTGACCGACGCGTGCTGAGAACGTACATGGATGAGTACATGGGAGACTTTATCTTTGACACGTTCCAGCCATTCCACTTCTACCACAACGATGAGGTGGACTACAGAATCCCCGAGGAGGGAGCCAGGGATGTCTATGTGGGTGAGTTATCACCACAAGATGCTATATTTGTATATCAGACAATGCCAAGGTATCAGTCTTAACAACAGTCCTGGCCGAATCTACATACATGTACTTGTGACTCTAAGTGCTAAACCAATGATCTGTCTTTTGCTGGTTTGGTTGCTGCTTTAGATCAGGAGATTTCTCATGCACCCTGGCAATGCAAGAGGGTTTCTCCAAGCCCAACTCGCTTCACCAGTAGTAATGACTTGTACTTTAGTGAAGTGCATGATCCCAGTGACGCTAAGTTTGAAATGAAAGGCTGTTTCTATTTTAATATTCACTCTGAAGTCTATCAGATAAAAGATCATTCAGCCATTGTTTAGTATTCACTCTGTCCATTTTGTTCTGATATTTCACACTATATGTTGATTTTTTTTATATGCATTGTCTGACCACTGGTATAATTTTGTCCCTTGTAGACTACATAGAGAGCCTGCCCTTAGCAAACACCCCTGAGGTGTTTGGTCTGCACCCTAATGCTGAGATCGGCTACTACACGCTGGCTGCCCGTGACATGTGGAGCCATCTGGTGGAGCTACAGCCACAAACAGGGGACAGTGGGGGTGGCATCAGTCGAGAAGATTTCATTGACAAGATCGCCTCCGACGTCCTGAATCGTCTGCCACCAGGACTCGAGCTGGACAAGATCAAGAAAAAGTTTGGTGTTGACATTACCCCAACTACGGTGGTGTTGTTGCAGGAATTAGAGCGCTTCATAAAGCTGATCACTCGAATGAAGAGGTCCTTAACCACTCTCAAGCGGGTCAGTACAGATAGAAGAATTTGTAGTGTTCAGATGTTATGCCCGTTCTGTTTGGTTCCTTTTTTCATGTTTAAGTAAAACTATGAATGCAGTTTATCCACCTTAATCTTTTGACTATGGCGATAATTTATCTTCAAAGCTTCACAGAAAACAGAATATTTTCAGTGGACCGAGAAATGTGCTCGAAAATATGCTCGAAAATATGCTCAAAATCGATCAGTGTTGACCAATATTTAGATTCAACTCTTACCTGTTTAGCTTGATAGCTCGATATTTCATCAATGAGTCTTGATGTGACATTAGTACAATGTATGTGTACTATATGACATCGGCTGTTACCTGTTTATATAGGCTCTAGCTGGAGAGGTGGGCATGAGGAGTGAGCTGGACAAAGTGGCCAGTGTACAGTTTAATGGTCAGATCTCAGCTCTAGTCAGTCTTGATGTGACATAGATATGGGTATAATGATGTGGACTGCTGATGTTTATACAGGCTCTAGCTGGAGAGGTGGGCATGAGCAGTGAGCTGGACGAAGTGGCCAGAGCACTGTTTAATGGTCAGATCCCTGCTATATGGAGACGTCTGGCCCCGGAGACCCTCAAGTCACTGGCTAACTGGATGATCCACTTTGAAAAGAGGAATGCTCAGTATACCAAATGGGTGAGGGCTTGGCACAAGTTGTATTTTTTTCTAAAGATCATCATATGTTCATTAAGTTTGCACCTGGAAATAATAAAACCCTTTTTGACTATGAAAATAATTGGCATGTAAATGCAGATTCAGTCAGTACAAATGCAAGTTGGCAATACATACAGCAGTGACATCACTCTTAGGGCTTCATGTTGTCTTGGATTTAGTGTTGTGAATGGTCCATGTTAAAAGATACCTAATACATGTACTTTATAACATTTGATTGTCAATATGAAGAAGGCTCCTGCTGGCATAAGAGTAGAACCTCAAACGCATGACTCCAAGTTTCACATTATCATATCACACTTTCAACTGCAACACAACACTTGATGAACAAGACTGTTTGCTTAGCTGCGGCTTCAGGTCAGGAGATTTGTCATACATAGGGAGGTGCTGTGGTTTCTTTGTTTATAAAGTTGACAGCAGCTAATGGATGGATCCATCACATTTGATGCCCCACATCCCCGTGACTTGTGATAATGTTACTTTTCATGCTATTCGTGGTGAAAGCAATTGTGTCATCATGACAACGCAGAAAGACTGAACATTTGTAACCATGTGTGGAACATCTGGTCAACATATCTGCACCAATATTGAGGTTCTTGATTGACAGATTGATTGAAAAAGTCTTTTTAGTGAAATTCTTCATTTAGATGTGAAAAAAATAAACCCACAAAAAAAAAATCAAGCCGACAAAATGAATTCTCACTGTCTTACTGTGTGTTTTCAGATCAGTGAAGGAGAACCAGCCGTGATGTGGTTATCAGGCCTGCACATCCCCGAATCTTACTTGACTGCTCTGGTGCAGGCCACGTGCCGTAAGAATGGCTGGCCTTTGGACAAGTCAACCCTGTACACCTCTGTGACTCAATATGCCACGCCCGACGACGTCACAGAGCGCGCTCATCAGGGTGAGTTAGTCTGTGGTAGTGGCAGGTTCATGTAGCATGTTGTCTTGAGAGGGGAGATTTGACAGCAAGCCTTGTGGCTTCAGCCAGACTCCTGATACAGTCACCAAGATCAATCTGGCTAAAAATGTCTTGAGAGGGGAGATATGACAGCAAGCCTTGTGGCTTCAGCCAGGCTGCTGATAGAGTCACCAAGACCAATCTGGCTAAAAATTCTCAGTAGCACAACACTTGCTCACCTCTTTCACACTTGTAGTAGGTTATGGTTTTGCACTAATCCTTATATAACATTTTCAGCCAGGTAGAACATTCTTTCATTGTGTATATTTTATTGTGGACATGTGTATATATTGTTGTTCCTGTCTGTCAGGATGCCCTGTCCATGGCCTGTACCTGGAGAGAGCAGTTTGGGATAAACAGGACATGTGTATATATTGTTGTTTCTGTTTGTCAGGATGCATTGCCCATGGCCTGTACCTGGAGAGAGCAGTCTGCGATAAACAGAACATGTGTATATGTTGTTGTTTCTGTTTGTCAGGATGCCCTGTCCATGGCCTGTACCTGGAGAGGGCAGTTTGGGATAAGCAGGACATGTGTATATAGTGTTGTTTCTGTTTGTCAGGATGCCCTGTCCATGGCCTGTACCTGGAGAGAGCAGCCTGGGATAGACAGGACATGTGTTTATATTGTTGTTTCTGTTTGTCAGGATGCATTGTCCATGGCCTATACCTGGAAACAGCAGTCTGGGATAGACAGGACATGTGTATATATTGTTGTTCCTGTCTGTCAGGATAACTTGTCCATGGCCTGTACCTGGAGAGAGCAGTCTGGGATAGACAGGATATGTGTATATATTGTTGTTCCTGTCTGTCAGGATGCCTTGTCCATGGCCTGTACCTGAAGGGCACACCCTGGGATAGACAGGACATGTGTATATATTGTTGTTCCTGTCTGTCAGGATGCCTTGTCCATGGCCTGTACCTGAAGGACACACCCTGGGATAGACAGGGCATGTGTATATATTGTTGTTCCTGTCTGTCAGGATGCCTTATCCATGGTCTGTACCTGAAGGGCACACCCTGGGATAGACAGGACATGTGTATATATTGTTGTTCCTGTCTGTCAGGATGCCCTGTCCATGGCCTGTACCTGAAGAGAGCAGTCTGGGATAGACAGGACATGTGTATATATTGTTGTTTCTGTTTGTCAGGATGCCTTGTCCATGGCCTGTACCTGGAGAGAGCAGTCTGGGATAAACAGAACATGTGTATATATTGTTGTTTCTGTTTGTCAGGATGCCTTGTCCATGGCCTGTACCTGAAGGGCACCCCCTGGGATAGACAGGACATGTGTATATATTGTTGTTTCTCTTTGTCAGGATGCTTTGTTCATGGCCTATACCTGGAGGGAGCAGCCTGGGATAAACAGGACATGTGTCTGATCCGCCAGAAGCCCAAACAGTTGATCCAGCAGTTACCGGTACTCAAGATCATACCCATAGAAGCTCACAGGCTCAAACTTCAGGTGACTTGACTTTTCTCTTTTACACGTACACAATATAGCTGATAGCAGATGTAGTCCTGCTCCAGATCTGTGGCCTGAACAGCTTGACTTACAAAGTTTGTCATGTACCTGCTAAAACTGACACCAAACGCTCATCACATATACATGTATAGTTGTATGTATTTAAACCATAGTCATAAGAATGAAGAGCTAAGGTCTCACTTGCATATTTGTCCAAGAGAGCTATTACAGGAGAATTTGTGCATGACAGCTGTTGTTTGTTTGGCTGCAGCCAGGTAATTCAAGAGAAATCTAGTGAAAGTTGGTGGTTTATAAAATACTAAGGATACTCATCTTTCTTCTTCCCATAAACCCTACCACCAAACTATGTGGATAGGTCTTGAGTTCAGCATTATCAATCAAACATAATCAAAAAAATAGTAAATAAATACAAGTCCTAGATACTCTTCATTTGCTGAGGTATAACTGGAAATACCTGTACCAGTTAGTCCCATGTATCAATCAGATTTACGCATTGAGCAATGTTAAATCCTAAATTAATTAATGTTAATAATTTTTTTTATGTGTTATTTCAGAACACATTCCGTACCCCGGTGTATGTGACATCACAGAGGAGGAACGCTATGGGAGTAGGTCTTGTGTTTGAAGCTGACCTGGCTACCACAGAGCACATCAGTCATTGGGTGTTACAGGGAGTCTGCCTCATTCTCAACACAGACTGAACAACATAGACTTGTGCACACGGACAAACGGACACTCAGAAGTTGCTCTCTGCACTCCATGAACACATTGTACTTTTGTAGTGTTTTTTATCTACTTTATATCATAGACCAATATGTTCTGATCAATGATGTTGACTTTAGTAGGATTCTCCACAAAAAAATTTAAAAAAAAAAAACCCCACAGCAGATACCATGATTTTGATTTGTTTTCCTCCATCTAGTTTTGGTATTTCAAAAAACCTAGTTTTTTGGACCAACTTTGGAAGAGAATGATTACTTTACAGGGAGCTTAAACATTATTCCATAAATGGGATAGAAAAAAAAAGATGACAGAAAAAGGCCTATAATCTGACTTGCATGTGAAGGAGTACTCAGAGGTTGTTACGTACCAGTTTGTATGGCCATTGAAGAGACATTGTTTTATTTGAGCACAGGAAATTGTTTGACCTTATGCAATAAATGTTATTTTTGGCATATTTTTATTCATGCCAGTTATTCTATAAACACAGGTTTGGACATCTGTGGTAATGTGATGTAAATAGTTATTTTGTTAATGTTTATAGATATTGGTGTCTTTTTTTTGTTTGTTGATTTTCATGGTTAATATAAAACCTTATTACCAGTATTGACTCCTGTGTCAGCATTATGAACTGCTGCTGTGACACTGCAGTGTGATGAAGTACTTTGTGGTGTTGTAAAAGTGGTATATTTAAACCTTACCTAAAACTGCATTGCACTAGAATGGAAGTCTCTATTGCTGCATTTTATATTATGAACAGAAGACATGAAGCAATGCTTGATTGCAGTGTAATGAAACAATTTGTGATGGAGGATCGCCATTTGAAACTTATCGTTACATTGCGGTATTAGAAAACAATTTATACTGCCGGATTGGAGTTGAAAACGCATTGCAGTTATGGCGTTTATATGACTGTCACTTATACAGCACGGAAAATTCCATTGTGAACTGCTGTTTACCGTCATGTTAAAGTTCAAGTATTAAATGTACAAGCTGTTGTATTTGATTTAGCCTTGTTCCCATAGTGCTGTGTTGAAGTTGTACCCCATTGTTCATCAAAGAGGCTGTGATATGTAAGTGAGAATGGTGAAGGGCTTCAGCACTCCTGGCTTATCTAAGTGCTGTTTGTACAAACCATGCTTAACATGTATAAAGTACATTATTTGTTTTTATCATCTAACCTCCGTCCATAAGATTTACTCCTTCCAAGTGTGCATTCCGTCCTCAATATAGAGTGTATATACGTGTATACAAGTTATTTTTACACTATGTCACTTTCATATACCGGTGTAGTATTTATGCATGTAGGGAACAAATGTTACCTTCCTATACACTGACATATCAGAGATGTGCCACTGTTTGTATGGACACAACAGATTTACACAGTGTGTAGAATTTTCAGAATGTAGGACTTCTGTTGTGATTTTTACTTTCTTCTCGACTGCTGTTATGATATATTTTTATAGTGGATTCCACTAACCTTTCAAATTAGAAGCTTTCCGTCCCTTGTGTTTTCCACATTCACTGTGACTGTTAAAGTTAATCATAAGTTTTAAAGTGTTTTAGGATTTCGGTACTGATTGTTACATGGAATATTGAATGTGTTAAAGAATGAAGGAAATAAATTGTTTACGATGTTATATGTCTTGCTTTATCACTATCAGTTGTATGATGTAAAGTTTAATATTCAATGACAAACTCATTATGCCTCCCAGAATGAGCTCAAGTCAGGAGGAGTCAGTCAGGTAACTGGTGAGAGGAGAAAGGTAGTTTGCTCGAAGCTCTGCATTTGTTCACTCCATTCAATGACGGACACCAAACTGTTTAATAGCCTATTACACAATTTAATTTACTATGTAAGCTCATCTGTAAGAGTTTGTGCAGCAAACTGTCAACACACATGCAGGTACAGCGAGCATGTTAGTGAGACACTAAATTTCTACTGGTTCTAAATAACATGTGAGCCGATGCAACGTGAGGTGAAATTAGTTGTCTGTTGCGTGTAATCCGATCGACCAGCCATAATCGGTCCAACTCAGGCGACTTTTTTTTTCTTTCTTTTCAGTAGGTTGAACACATCATTGTTAAAAACAAGCCACATGTTTCTTCTCAGAAGAAAATATCTTTTCACTCACTTTGCATCAAAACACACATTCGTCTTTTTCTCGTGGTAAAGAGATTACATGTAAGTCTTGTGAATATATTTGCAGCACACTTGTATCAGCACATGACTTTATGATGGCTCTATTGAAATGGCTTAGTGACAAAATTAAACCCAATTAAGTCCAAAAGAAAATCCACAGGCTTTTCACTAAGCACGTGATGGTATGTGAAATTTTGAGCCTCCATCTGCTAGTCTAGATTTGGCGGGAGATTTCACAATCGTGTTGACATTTTTCCCCCAAGGGACGGGTCGATGAAAATAGGTTCATGAAATTGGTCATTACTGAATTCTGAAGTAAGCTGTCAGTTGTCTGTAAGGCTTACGCAGTGACAGTCCCCAAAAATGTGAGTAGGAATAGATTTACCCTAATATTTCACAGGAGCTTAATTTCGCAATTTACAGGTTTGTAAACAACTGTGGCTTGATACTTTTTTCATTTTAATTCATGGTATAAAAATAAAGGTGATGTCTGGAGTTCTTCAAGCCTTTACCCACGCCAAGCATGTGCTCCGAACTTCGTGGCGAGAACAACAATCACCCACCTCGCCATTGCGGCACCATTTTAAGTTTCGATCATTCGAAGTAAAAGCGGCAAAGTTTACGGTCTAGCTGGCACACAGCTGTGAATTGAGGCCTGCTGGTCGAAAAGGTCCACAAATTACGGTACCTTGCCATCGCATTAATGAAAAATCCATGATCATCGGTTAATATAAAAGCTAATCAACCACATACATAATTAATGATGGCTGGCGTCAGACAAGTGAATGTATGAGGAAGGACTTGGTTTAGCCTGAGGTTTTCTCACAGATCTTAATCTGGACAACAAATATTACAGCTTCGGTGCCTTGCCATGAACTCTTTGTAAGATTCAAAGAAGTCGACAGAGACAAAGTGTTTCCACAGACAATGCGTTCAGAATGGGACATGTTTCATTCACTCTGCACTGAGGAATCAGGTAGAGTCCCTGGAAACACTCCAGTGTGTTTGTGAAATTCCAATTCTTGGAAGAATTAACATACAGGTAATCGCAGGACAACCACGTCCTTGGAAACACAGCATAAATTTTTTACTCTTCGCTCAGTTTTGTCCAAACATGGCCACAATCTGGCTGATTATAAAATTGGATATACATCACACGGATATGCTGTACATGGCATCCCCTAATTTGCTGTAGTTCTTGCAGTGTACAAGGAAACTGTTCCAAAGAATTTGTACATCATGTATTTATGGACAAACATAGTACCGCAATGTCAAATTCTGAAGAATAAATTAAACACAGCAGATTTGGTATAGTATGAATTCTTCAGTTTAATCTCAAATTGTGTGTTTCTGTTAAACAAGGCCTATGCATCTCACTTGATACATTGTGGATAATGCTTGGCATCCTGAAGTCACTTCCACAGAACTTTGTAATACCACTTAATGAGTGCACTCTTTACATCTTTATTATATGTACAGGACTATCATGTCATATAAAGACAATTTGATTCCCGAAAAAATTCATGTATCATTATTACAGCTTTGTGAAAAGTGTACCAAGTAGTTTTTAACCATATTCCCTTCATTCAAATAAAAACACACGCACACAAAACCAGCTATTCTTGCTGTACTTGTAATGGCAGGTATCTACAACTTACTGCATAGTGTATTATATGCTGCCTCCATTATGTACAGGACTGTGCAAAGTTACAGAGTGTGGTTCCGGTAGTAACAGTGTGCAACCTCGGTATCTTATAACAGAGGTCAACAGTCACAGCTTTTTAAGGTCACACTGACCTTGCCAACGCTTCCCCAGGATTCCCCACGAAGACTGTAATCTGCAGCACAATGTTACAACTCTGTAGTGCCATTATAAAATTGGCTATGCAGAAAAGCGTAGATTTTCAACTGGTTTATCTGACTGGTATCTTTTATTCAGTATTTTTCCAGCACATTTCATATTAACATTCACCGAATGCAAACAAACAGCAGGTCTACAGTTTGGACAAAAAACTGTATAATTTTATAAAAAAAAACATGCAGCTCTAATGATGTTACTTGTCAGCTGTGGACCCCTTTCTGATGAAACAAGGCCAAGAGCTCTAGTTGTACTTATACACTACTGAATGAATATACATTACTGACTGAATATATGTTCTTGAATGATTTGATTTATTTATTTATTTGATTGGTGTTTTATGCCGTACTCAAGAATATTTCACTTATACACCCACAGCCAGCATTATGGTGGGTGGAAACTGAGCAGAGCGTGGGGGAAACCCACGACCATCTGCAGGTTGCTGTCAGACCTTCCCCACTTACGGCCGGAGATGTCCTTGAATGAATACGAGCTGATGTGAAGGAAAATTTTATGAATTTGTATAGAGAGAAAACATTGTGTCATTGAATGACGTCACTGTAAAATGTTGCTAATGCCGAAATCAATATGGACATTATATACTGGCTATGAGCAATATGAAATACACTTTGTATGATCTCCACAATGTTAGAAAGTGATACAGGCAAAAGTGTACAATAAATGGCTGTATGCTACAACAACATCAATATAGCTAGTATTTCAGCCAGGTACATTCTACATGTATGAGGTAAAACACACCAAAAATAAAAAGATGAAAGAGTGGCGAGAGCATACAATCATTATTTCAGCTTGGACCAGATTCATTTTGCAGGAAACAGTACAGCAATCCAATTAGCTGAGACCTTTCTTGACGACTCTAGCTTTGATTATCACTACCTTTTTAAGTGGACTGGAATACAAATTTTACCGCAGTATACACCGATACATATGATAAATATCAAATTCGGTGCTCTAATTTCACTGCTATACAATCTGAATATAAAATACACCTGCAGACACAGTATTAATTTGAATTTGGAAATGTTTGCCGGGAATGTTCGCAGAAATTACAACACAAAACGTTCAGAACCGAAGGAAAATATCTCCAATAATGAAACACTTGATTAGCTTGGAACTGATCATGTACAATACTTGAAAGAATAGGAACAAAAAGAACAATCATTTGGAATTAGGTTAGGGTATGAAGAGAGAAGCAGACAAACAATGGTGACATCAGAAAACAGGGAAAGTACTGATGTGTCATGACATAAAGAGTCCACAAGCAAACCGTGAGATGCATGTAAAGAGTAAAGCTGGACAAAATCTGTCAACAATGAAATCATCTTGGACAGACACTATAAACAATGCAGCAACAATCCAATGAGACTCAACATGGTACTTCACAAAACCAAATTAATGAGTCACACAGCTATTTAAGCAAGTGAGTCACAGGCTGTAAACAATGACATTAAAAGCTGTAAAGCAGCAAAAAAATAAATCTGAGTAAACAGGTGAGATGAAATCCAAGTCAAATAACAGAATGTAAAGAATGAAATCTGAATTTACAGGCTAACAAAACACACACAATGAAATCTGAGTCAAAAATACTGAAAAATGAAATCAGAATTATAAAAGAAGTAAAAAAAAAACTATGTACATATGTACATGAAATTCTGACTGTGCTTAACTAGATGTTAATTCAATAACACACACTTTGATATACACACCATATAAACAATGGTGTCACATTGTACATCAACCCTACAAATCTTACTGTATAAAAGTCAGACAGACTAGCACTGAACTGTCATACTGTACATCAACCCTACACATCTTACTGCATAACAGTCAGATAGACAGTCTAGCACTGAACTGTCATACTGTACATCAACCCTACACATCTTACTGTATAACAGTCTGATAGTCTAGCACTGAACTGTCACATTGTACATCAACCCTACACATCTTACTGCATAACAGTCAGATAGACAGTCTAGCACTGAACTGTCATACTGTACATCAACCCTACACATCTTACTGTATAACAGTCTGATAGTCTAGCACTGAACTGTCATATTGTACATCAACCCTATACATCTTACTGCATAACAGTCTGATAGACTAGCACTGAACTGTCATACTGTACATCAACCCTACACATCTTACTGTATAACAGTCAGATAGACAATCTGGCACTGAACTGTCATATTGTACATCAACCCTATACATCTTACTGCATAACAGTCAGATAGACAGTCTAGCACTGAACTGTCATATTGTACATCAACCCTATACATCTTACTGCATAACAGTCTGATAGACTAGCACTGAACTGTCATACTGTACATCAACCCTACACATCTTACTGTATAACAGTCAGATAGACAATCTGGCACTGAACTGTCATATTGTACATCAACCCTATACATCTTACTGCATAACAGTCAGATAGACAGTCTAGCACTGAACTGTCATATTGTACATCAACCCTACACATCTTACTGCATAACAGTCAGATAGACAGTCTAGCACTGAACTGTCATATTGTACATCAACCCTACACATCTTACTGTATAACAGTCTGATAGACTAGCACTGAACTGTCATACTGTACATCAACCCTACACATCTTACTGCATAACAGTCAGATAGACAGTCTAGCACTGAACTGTCATACTGTACATCAACCCTACACATCTTACTGTATAACAGTCAGATAGTCTAGCACTGAACTGTCACATTGTACATCAACCCTACACATCTTACTGTATAACAGTCAGATAGATAATCTGGCACTGAACTGTCATATTGTACATCAACCCTATACATCTTACTGTATAACAGTCTGATAGACTAGCACTGAACTGTCATACTGTACATCAACCCTACACATCTTACTGTATAACAGTCAGATAGACTAGCACTCAACTGTCATACCGTACATCAACCCTATACATCTTACTATATAACAGTCAGATACACAGTCTAGCACTGAACTGTCATATTGTACATCAACCCTGTACATCTTACTGTATAACAGTCTGATAGACTAGCACTGAACTGTCATACTGTACATCAACCCTACACATCTTACTGTATAACAGTCAGATATGCAGTCTAGCACTGAACTGTCATACTGTACATCAACCCTACACATCTTACTGTATAACAGTCAGATAGACTAGCACTGAACTGCCAGAGAAAAAACAGGGATGCTAGTTGTAATAATTCAACAATGACAAACTCTTATAACGGTCAACCACAAACGTGTGCAGATAAATCCAGTGATATACTTCTACATAAAAGCTGAATTACTGTATTTCAACTCAAGTTTAGCACGTAAAAATACACTTTCACAAGAACATAAAGGCCTTAAAATAATACTTTTGATGCCAATACTTAAGTTTTTCTGGTGTTAAGCTTCAAAAAAACTCATAACTGAAAAAAATAAAATGAATGAAACAGAATCAAGCAAAATGTGTCACTTAAAAATGCTAAACTTTCGGTGAAATACATTATGCAATAATTAAATGTACAAAACAGACATCAAAAAAATATGAGAAAATGAATTATATAAAATAAGAATGTGTCAAAATATGGAATGACATGTAATAAGTTACAATAAAAACTCTGTAGATAAGAAAGTGAAAGAAAAAATCTCCAATGAGAAATGCTAAGACAAAAAATACCTCTACTGACAGTAATAAAATAATGTTTAATTCCAGTTATATGTGGAACTACTTTGATTTAAAGACAGTGGACAATCTCAACAAACTTCATGTGGTTTATTTATTCTACTGCTTTATTGTACTGTACTTTCTTTTAAATTATAGTCAAAAAATTTTCACTCACACGATGGCAATCACTTTCAAGGTTAGAGGAAAGCAGAGTGCCCAGTGTATAAAACCTCCAACCTTTGGCATGTTACTGGCAAACTTTCCCAAGTGTAATGTACAGCCATTCACTCCCTGTTGGCAGAAGACAAGTGGTCTTCGATGAACGTTGAACTGTTGCCTACTGTTACAACAGTCACATGAACAATGAGAGCAGGGGTAGTACCTGTCGACATTTGGGTTTGAACCCACACCTTGTGAGTCCTAGTGAGTGAACAATTAACAGAACTCAGTTCAGAGTATATCCAGTAGTCCTTGCAAAGTGGTTCCAGTCGTATCATACAGCATATACTTGTAGTTCTTCATACCTATACATTCCTACACATTTGGCCACAACATGTTGACTTGTAATTTTCCCACGATGCTTATTTTCTGTAAGTTTCATAAAATTAAACTTGCAGTATGTTTACTAATTTTACAAATGGACGAAAAAAATGCATTAAAATGGTAATAATAACATACTGATACCAAGGCACTATATTTTGCACTTCAGTGCATTGAAAAGAAAACCAAAAACCACAATTTCTGGACTGGTGCCATTTTTACCAAGTGCTCATATCAAACGAAAAGACACTAGCATACTGCAACTTTTAAAATTTATACTGTTCAAAATAAATCATTGATTTTGCTGTTTTATGTGAATGTTCACACATCGCCACCCAAAAGATTGTGTGCCTAAATGATCTAAAGCAGCAGATGTCAATTACCACTTCAACAACTGATGTGCAACTTTTCTAAACAGATGCGTAGGCCTACCTCTACTTCATCACTTGACATCCAACTGTCCCAGAGCAACAAACTTTGTAATGTTACTTCATCACTTCCAACTGTCCTATGTGTACCCCTACTTCATCACTTCATGTGCAACTGTTCTACAGCAATACAGATGTGTACCTCTACTTCATTACTTGGTGTAAAATTGTTCTTTAGCAATAAAATGTGTACAGCAATAGACAAAATGTGTACCACTTCATAACTTGATGTGCAACTTTTCTATGACAACAGATGTGAACTACTATTTCATCACTTGGTGTGCAACTGTTCTATACAATAGATTTGTACTTTAAAATGACATGCTACGGTGGGTTAATGAAAGACAATAGCTTGTAACCGACCAGTTCTAGGTGCATAAATGATACCAAATTAAAAATGCATAAAACTGTGGCAGTCTAGCCATTGGCATTCTCAATCCATTAATGTCAACTAAATGTCTTCACAAGGGGAAACAACTTGCGCTACAAAAATTCCATTAAGTGACAATTTTGACTCGTCAAAAGTTTAATACATGACATAAAAGCTTATTTTTGGAATGGAAGAGATAAAATTGCGAACACTTCACGAGTTGGTTTCTGAAGACAAATCATTGTAAAATTTGAATTTCTATGGAAAGAATCTATTACAGCCCAAGAATCAAATTTTAATGCAGACTCAATGTCAACAAATGCTCTCAGTGGAATCATATGCCCGAAGATAACAGGTGAATTATCCTGGACAATTCCTTGTTTTTATCATCACAATCCAGGCATGTTCTATTTAAATACACATGAAAATTATTATATATAACAATAATAAATAAATATACAAGTTCTTAGACATTCCAGTCACAAAGTTACAGCTATTGGAAGAATCGTACATCTGATGCCTATTTTTATCAACAAAAGTTCCAACACCTATGTACAGGCATAAAGTGATAGCTTGTATATATACAGTCATAGATGTGTTTGTACACAACAATGCAAGTCTAGTATAAACCAAAAGCTTGAAATGGCTTCTCGCCGCAACAGACTTTTGACACTTTCAGGATGGGAGAGGCACAACTTGACATGAGTGAGCTTTAATACCGGAGTGCAAAGATCTTTTGTAATTACCATGGCAACATATCCCTTTCACTTGTGTTGTCAAGGTGCATGCTAATTACAATCAACTTACCAATGGTCTTTGAACCATTTCTCCAAACTAGGTCAAGGTTTAAATATTAAAGCATGGCTTAAATCAAGAGATAATTATCTGAAGTGTATTAAAACACGTTGTTTTTTTTTTCTTCTTGCACTAAGGGACACTGTCTTCAGTTATATCTGACATGTGTATTGAAACAGGTTTTCTCTTTTTGGACTACGGAGATTATCTTTAGTTATATCTGACGTGTATTGAAACACATTTTTTCTTCTTGCACTACGGGAGATTGTCTTTAGTTATCACATGGATTCAATTAATTTATGTTTCCTCAGAATGTTTTATCAGTAACGAAACAAACATGGTTGCCACTGAGTCTTGTCTTTGTCAGCTTCGAATCAATTACCAACTAACATTGTGGGAGTACAACTGTTTCAACTACATGCACAGTAAATGTCTCAGCCTCAAACTGATAACATTGGTATCACCATCAATATGTCAGGGTATGAATGTGCTTTTAAACAGCTTGTCCCACAGACATTCAAACTCCTTGGGTTGTCCAGTTTTTCAATCATACGTGCTAAAGACCTAAAGAAAATTCCTGGCGAATTTCTCACACAAGATTCTGGCTGCTCCGAGTTGTTAAAGGCCTAAAGTCCCAGGCCTGTTGGAGATCTGATGTCATTGACTGCCGATGCACTGCTGTGGTTGAACCTGCACTGTGTGAAGGAACCGTAACACGCTTATGGTGATAAGCGAGGAGACGAGTGGGCTTCATTTCAAGACCGGCAGGTTATAGAAGCTGAATCCCTGCCGTCCTCTGACAGCGCAGTATATGTAAATGAGGTGATATGCTGAAAAGAAAACAATTCAAAAATGCTAATTAGACATCATGATATGGATAACTGTGGTGATGTGTCAGATATCATGTTAGCAAATACACATAACCATTGAAGTGTGTTCAGAAGAGACTTGACATCTTGTCTATTTTAGCTGTGACAAGCGATGTTACAAGTCGATGTCTGTCTGTCTGTCGGTTGGTTGATCGGTCAAATTGACAACATCCTATCTTAGAACATGGGCCATTCACGTTATATGATGACAGGCCTCAGTGCAAAACAACAAACTCTCTGCATGCTGTCTCAGCTTTTGTGAATTTGCATTCGTTTTCCCATCAAAATATGTTCCACCGAGAACAATAATAACACTTTTACACCAGGCAGCGTTGATTTTAGGGTGAATTTTGACGAAATGTTTCTTTACACTCACCTCCAGGAATAATACAGATAATGCCGATAAGGAAAACTACAAAACTGTGGAGAACTGCAGCCAGAAAAAAACATTTATGTATTTATTTATTTGATTGGTGGTAAATGCCAGGCTCAAAAACTTTCACTTATGGTAAATGAACCCCTGAACATTTTTTATTTTTTTGGGGGTCTATTTTTCACTGGACCAAACTGAGCACTCAATTTTAATATATGTATATATACATGATCCCAATCAGACAAACTCCAGAAATGGTTCTAGCATTTTAACCCTAGTCACACAGAATTAAAGCCATTCAAACCAGATAATATGGAAGTATCAAAAGATTTACAATTAAGAACAACTATGAAATATAACATCAACGAATATGTCTATATTCTATCATATAAAACATTAAATAATATCTTGGTATTATTTTTCATCTACTGTATAAGTCTTACTAAAAGGTAATTTTACTTTTATATACCCTTTGATGAGTATGAGCCAGCAGATCTCAAATCCTAGAAATCTGCTGGTATGATTCATACATCTAGATTTCATTTCAGTTCACACACATTTCTACAGGTATGCCAATGTACATATATATACGACAGCTGGACATGTTTTTATAGAAGGCTCACAACAAAACAGAGCCAAATGCGCACACATATTGTATGACTTACATGAAGAGCTGTCTGGCTGCACATATTCTAACAACTGACTGTACAAATACCACTTCTCGCACATGCACCCACACTCCAAGTTAAACACATGAATTTCTCACAATAATGTAAACACAAATAGTTTAGAAAAACAGCAGTGTGTGTATCAATACTCACAGTTTCCCGACACGACCTGCACTACTGTGCCTGTTATCAATAAAGCTGAAAAAGCAGACCCAATACATTGTTTGCCATAAATCTGACACATTGTACATGGAACCTATGATTCACTCTTGTAGCTTTATTTGGCCTAAATTTGTGCTGTCAGCTTAGCGATCATTCTTGCCAGCTTCAAGCAATTAATAACTTTACCCACTGATTTTCGTTGAATCAATTATACTACATTTGCTTAATGCAAACAACAAACGTTTAACTGGCACACGATTAGCATGGTTATGACGGAGAAACTCGATTTAATAGTCCATTAAATTTTAATCCTTATTCCTAAGCAGCACTGTATATTCCCTAGGTCACTGTAACATATACTGTATTTCTTCAACCTTTTCCCATGTTTGCAAGGTGTTTTATTCAAGCACATTCTGAAGGCATTATTCTGAGTAGACGGATAAAATTATACTTTTTGTGAAGCCCTGAAACTGGGCAGCCAAACCAATATAGTTTTGTCTCCAAAATCAACTTAAAATGTGTATAAATTTCACTGAAAGTTTCTCTTACATATGCGAAAACGTTGAGGAATTTGGATAACACGTATTATGATAAGTCTTAATATCCATAATCTTAACACCCAAAAAAGCTGTCTTGAATATCAGCTCCAAAAACAAAGATTAAAACAAAGAATCTACACCTAATCTACAGCTTATCCAGATTTAAGACAGAAAACTTTACCTATGCCAACAACCACAAGGAGAAAAGATGCCAACACAACTCTCCAATTCTCTCGCACTTTTGGGTGTTTTAACCAGCTGTTGAAGAAAAGTAACATATACCAATATAATATCACTACTAGTCTATGCACTGAATAAGAGAAATCAATGTTGAGGTGGAAAACACTAAAAGCCCTTTCTAAAAACAATTTGGTGAATAAGAACAGATAAAATGAACCAGTAGTTGTTTCTTGATTAGGTCTGCTCACATGAAAGCTTTTTTGGGGAGTAACTATTCGTAAACATTTTTTGCGACGCTAAAAAACTTTCTTTGTGTTTCTTTTTACTTCTACGCACATCAAATATTTGCTGCAAATATGAAACATATCATAAAGTAAAACCTTTAGGCCCACTGAAAAGTTGAACTCAGTGCACAAGCACTTGTAATGAGTCTCTGAAGAATGTGAGATTAATGTTGACTCCATACTTTCGCATTTTTTTTCTCCATTATCAGCAGAGTGATGGGGAGAAATATGAAGAGATTCATGATTTTGGAATTTCACAAACAGCTTGTCTATTACAAAGTAAATTGTGCGCAGAAGTAAAGAAGTAAGATTGTCCATGGAAAATGTTAATTATCATGAGATTTTACAAAATTAACCCATGCAATTAATGGGTAAATATAGGGGGTAACACGGGAAGGACATCCTGTTCATATTGATAAAAAAATGAGAGAATGTAAAATAAGCCCACAGAAATCACACATTATTTCATATTCTTTCTTTACATCATACAGACATATATACAAGTGAAAGGTGAACTAAACTAAAAAGTGCGTTAAAAGATAACAGCATGCAAAAACATTAGTAGGCCTAAATATAAAGCTTATAACCACCAGTCACCCACAACACATTAGAAAATGAAATTTGCAACCATATTTATACAGGTACATTGTTAAGAGAAAGCAATAGAATGCGCCAGAAAAAATATTGTATACAAATACTACAAATTATAGATACATAATGGCGATTTAAAATTAAGCATGTGTTTGTGATGTTCACTTGTAAGTTATCCACTACAATAACTCACTTGTCCTCTCAGACATGTCAGATCTATGGTATCACTCTTTCCTTTTACACTCGGTCACTGATTTCTTTGTACAGTATATATGTGTATTTATTTGATTGGTATTTCACTTCTCTGATGGCAGCCAGGATTATGATGGGAGGAAATCAGGGGGTATACAGTATAAATAAGGTTCAACCATAGTTTATACATACTATATATATACATGTAAATGACTTTACACATGTAATGTACGCATGGCGGGCTCAAGGAAGACTGCTTTTGTAACTCAATGATCTCCAAAACAAAATAAAGTATTATTATTATTACAATTATTATTATTATAATTATTATTATTATACCATGAGGCATAACTATTTACCACAAATATATTTATTTATTTGACTGGTGTCTAATGCCAAACATTTCACTTTACTTTTAATATACTGGCTGGCCACCATTATGGTAGGAGGAAACCATGCTTGAGGAAACCCAGGACCATCCGCAGGTTGCTGCAAGACCTTCCCATAAAACAAGCAGAGAGGAAGCATGCATGAGCTGGGCTTGAACACAGTGCTTGCCTTGGCGAGGGGCTCAATGCTTAATTACTGAATTCCTTGCTGTAAATCTGAACATTGTGATAATATTGAGTGAAAGAGCTTCTAATTCTACATTTCCCTTAAGCTCTGCTTGGTTTCCTCCCACCGAAATGCTGGTCATCGTCATAAAAAATGTAATATTCTGAAGTACGGTGTAAAACACAAATAAATAAATAACTACATGTAGTATAATACGAGCTGGGACCTGGAACTGGAAATTCACCACCTATGCCCTACAGGTTACAATGTGGCTGACAAGATACTCACAGTTATACATGCATACACTGTAAACTTGGATCTACTGTTAAACACTAACATGTATACACTGCAAACTTGGATCTACTGTTAAACACTATGCTCCTCTACTTGTAGATGTCAAATTTCCTGGCTTTTCAAGGCTTTTCCAGGTTCAAAATTTACAATTAGCAGCCCTATCAGAATAAACATTCCACATCTAAACTAAGCTTGCAGGAAAGTAAAATAGCCTACAATTAGTTGAACTTTTAGTCTCCAAAGATATTTCAGAAGTTGACAAACTAATTTCTCCAGAATAATGCTGTACACGCAGTAGCTCAGGCTGCTTCTGTATGCACAATTTCAAGGCTTTTCATGGCTTAACCATAAAAAAAATTTTCAAATTTCGGAATTTTTCCAGTTTTCAGGACCCCATACAAACCCTGTAAACATTTTCCGAATAATATATTCCCTTATTTGATCATCAAACTCAGCATCCATCATGGGACATACTAGTATTTATTTATTTATTTATTTATTTGACAGGAGTTTTACACCATATTAAATATTTCACTTCAATAAATCTGAATACAAGCTGTCAATAGCAACAAAACCAGCTGTACAACACATTATTACATGCAATTACTCAAACTTCAACAAAAAATCTTAAAATCTGTGCAATATTTTCGTCCATGAGTAAGTTGCTCATTTTTCCAGATTCTGGGAGTTCTACTGATTTTAAAAGGATGCTTTGAGAGGCGTTTGGAAGGTAATTTTAGCACCAGAGGTAATATCTTATGGCATTTATTTGCCTCCAAAAAATGCTCCTGTGTCGTCGAATTTTTAGGTCAGTTAGGGTAGCTAAAATCAGTACTTAATCAAAATTATGAAAACGAATCATTTGAAATGGGAAAAAAGCAGAAGGCTTTTGACATTATAAATCAAGAGCTATCACCAAGATGCAACAAACAGCTGTACACGTGCATGCCACACCAACCTCAATTAAAACATCGACCCAGCACTACAACAAGAAACTTCAAAACACACAGAAACTGGCACTACAATCATAAATAAAGCGACCAGCATTTACCTTTTCTCATCAGGCCAGGTTTTGGTAGATATACTTGCACAGTCAGCAAATGAGCCATTCGATGAGTGCAATGAGCTGGGGAATTGCCTGAAAATTCCCCATAAGGCAAATGTAATGTAGGATCAGCATATTAAGTTGTGAAATTACAAAAAAAGAGTAGCTCAAATTAAAACTGTTGTCAAACTTTAACTGTGAAAAATTGAGGTATGCAGCCCAATTTATGCAAAAAGTTCCAATAACTTTCACATACAGGCATTTTTAGCTTATGCTAGACAAAAAGTAGTTCAGTGATCCCCATTTTTTTACTAATTATTTTTCATTTTAAAAAAGTGTCACAAGTGATGTAAAAATATGTGATGTATGATGGGTAGAGCAAATATTACAAATAATATGAAGGCATTTTAAATGCTCATGAGACAAAAATGTCTTCTCATGATCTCCACTTTTTATTCGACATCACAATTAATGCTGTCATGTGACATTTTTTTTAAAAATCTGAGTGTTTCACGCTAACTGAGCTACTTTAACCCACACAGCCCCAACGTTCCCCTTCACCTCTCGTTCAAGTGGTTCATACAATAGGCACCTAAAACTTTTGTTCAGGCCTATTACAAGCTGCACACTTCTGAGAGGTCTTTCTAAGAAAGGTGTTTTGAGGGTTGTTTGGAAATTCAAATTGTAAGGAATTCTTCCTGTTTTATTCTGGCTAACGAAAAAGACAGGGATTTGAAAAAAAATAACATGAAGAGAAAAAAAATACCTCGATGAAAATCCTAATAAAAACATTAGAAAGTAGGACCCTTTTTTGAAAGGTGGGTCAGGTTATGCATAACAAACGTATTTAAATGCTGGTCTTAATCTCACTGACTTCATCACATGGGAAACAAAAAATGTAGGCCATTGCAGTAAGGAATCGAGAGTAGATATGTGAACAGGTCTTAGTAAAGATAAATTTATTAATACATGTGTTTGTATCAATATTAAGATGTAATAATCAGCGCTGCATAAAAGCCACTGCAGATGAAATTGTGAGTGGATACGTGAACAGGCGTTAGTAAAGAGGAATTTGGTAATACATGTATTTGTATCAATATTAAGATGTAATAATCAGCGCTGCGTAAAAGCCACTGCAGATGAAATTGTGAACAGGCGTTAGTAAAGAGGAATTTGGTAATACATGCACCAATAAAAAGTTGTTTAAATAGTTGTATTAATTAGAGCTATAAAACCATTGCAAAACATTGATGCTTCTTCTTTACAAGTCTGCACATATATTTAAGATCACAGATTTAAGATCAACTGTGAAGATTTCCACTTGGCATGCTACAATTTCAAAGTGTCCAAAAATTTCTGAGTAAAGCTGTACAGTATTGTTTTCAGAATTTGTTCAATTCACAGTGATTGTTTACATGTATAATGTGCAAAAGTAAACAGTCTAAAAGCACAGTGTCATCTTGACACAGATTCAAAAGCCTTTCCACATTTGTGTGATTAAGTACTGGCTTCAGGTTTAGCAAATTTTGAATTATTAACTGTTCAAAATATCATAACAGAAACTATACAAACATGTAATCACCACAACACATCATAATGATAAAAACAGCCACTGAAAACAATTTTACAGTTCGAATTCCAAATACCATCTGTGTGTTCATGTGCTGTAACTTGAAAGATAATTTTTTTTTTTTTAGTCACAGTTTTTAACTAAGAAAACTACAAATTCAAAATGATGTCTTTTTTCTGAAATCAAATTACTAAACAAGATAAACTTGTGAAAATAACGAGGTACTGATATAACTGGAAACTTAACACATTTGACATGCTCAATTTCCCAGAGACAAACAAGTTAATCAACCTGATAAGAACTTATCAAGCTCAAAAGACCATCAATTTTAATACAGTATTTCCACCATTTGTTTTTGTCAACGTCTTCATAATAAACATGTAACTTAATTCTGTATTATTGTATTTCAAACATTTAATATACAAATCAGGAGCCCTATACACAAAGCATTCTGCATCATTACATGTAGGTAAAGTCTATGCCAACCAGAAATGTAGGTATTATGCTGTCATTGAGTTGTGTGTACATAGTGCTACATGTATTTTGTGAAATATTGCCCAGATGTACGCACTGAAGCTAGGTTGCTGCAAGAGGTACATACTGCAATACTTACAGTCGATTGGCTGGAAACAAACCATCTGTCTCATCTCCTCCAATCAATGCACTTTCATCTCCCTTAAAAATAGGTTTAAAACATGGCCTGGTGATTTCAGGTTGAAATTTTACCATCAGTTGTGAATCGGTAATATTGCACATTAAAGTAGAGACAGTAACCAAAGAGCTATTGTCCTGACTGTCTTTACACTGTATCTTTTGCTGACAAAATACTGGCATATCTACAGTTTAGAGTGCAATTTGTTTTGATCACATGGTAGAGGAGATATGAAGTCAAATCAATGAGGAATCTGCTTTCCATAATGATCAGCTAAGAAGCAGGTCAACGATAAACAAAGGCTGCCACTAAACTTTACCACTCCCTCCACAGCTAGGTGAAATGTTGATATGTCATTGGTCATCAATGGCACCCAATCATGGCACTGTAATGTAGCTTAAGCTGGCTGAGAGACACTCCTAACACAGTACTCAGCATGCATCTTTCCCATCTACCCACCGCCGGAAAATCTTATTGACCTTAACAACTCAAACCTGCCTATATTTTGTATGCACTAATACCCAGATTCATCCAATGTGTAGATATGTGAAGCCAGCATCAGTATACCATCTTAAGTCAAGTGCATAGACAGACGTTAAGACAACCAGACCACCTGAGTTGATGGAATGAGCATGTGCACATGTCACATGAAAAAAAAATTGTTTTCACTTTTGTATTTGCAGTCTTAAATCACAGCCTTTCTGACTGTCATTTATTGTATCTTTCTGTGTTTCTTCACTTTTGAAATGAATCCTAGAGTCAATAATGTTCTGTTGTGTGTACTCAAGAGTATTTCGCTTGTGATGGTCTTGAATTCTTTTTGCCATTTTCAAATTGAGAGTTGGCAAAATAGGTTCTGATTACAGGCAGTAAAACTCTTGAGAATGGGTTTGTCACTCCAATGGTATGTCTAAATAGTTAATGTTATGTCAGGAAATAAGACCCCACTAATGCACCCACAGAAAAAGGATGACATCTGAGTTGAGTTGGATTTGCTCAGGGTACAATTTGTTTGGCTGTCTCCCTTGCAAAGAACTCTCAACAAGATAAATCTTGGCATTAAAAAAGAAGAAGGTTCCTAGATGTAAGTGTATCGTGTTAAAAATAGTAGTGAGACTAATTCAACATTAAATATACTACCTTCATATTTTATATCTCGCTGAATTATAGTAAAGACCATTTATGCGTAGCTTTCACATCACTACTTACATCACTCATTGATGTCTCCCTGAATGAAGTGGGAGTAGGCCAAAATGCCCTACATCATGTCTACCATAATGTCTGCTTGTTTTAGTCAAAGCACCCGCTATAGCATTCTTGTTGGCTAACTGATATAAATGGACAAAAATAGTCCTCCCATTACTTAGAAACAGTAACACATGAATAAGGGCACAAAAGTAAACATGTGACACATTTTGGCAGTAGTAAAGGCTGATCCTTTGATTTGTCAATGATTCCGTTCTCAACTGTTCATCGTGAAAAGCTAGTTCTTCACTGAATTGATGACGAACTACGACTTTACAGCAACCTCAGGTTTAAACTTTCCTAGGTTACAAATAGCACCTCTTCACGGAGAAGTAAAGTGACAGCAATCACCCATACTCCATTGCCCTACTATTGTACCACCGATTACGCAGAACGCAGAACGCAAAACAACATCAACAACAACAACAACAACAACACTCATGCTAGCTTTACTTACAAGATGGAATTCCTGAATGTTCTCGTCTCCATTTGCCTTTTCGACAGCAGAGAGCTTTTTGTTTTGTATTGGGTTACTTTCTCTTGTAGATCCGTACAATCTAACTTTATCTTCTTCCTCCTTATTCAGAGAATCATCTACGTAATATTTGCCCCCATTGCCACTGGAGGCCATTTTGTTATTTTGACAGCTTAGGGGTGTTATAAAATTTATAACATGTGAATATCGGTGCACTTTTGATTAATATACGGACAAGGACTACACAAAACTTATGATTTCCACCATAAATTAATGAATCAATTATTAAAAGGTTCGCCCGTATGTTTAGATATTTATGTATGTATTCTTGATTGACAAAAATTATAGAATAAAATTCATCAATTATATCTATATTAACTCGCGGACCGAATGACAGTCCGTGCGCCCCAAAGGCCAGGCGGCGCTGAAGACTGACTGTTATATAACCAGAGGGGCGTCAAGGTTGCCAGTTGGGTCACAGGTCTACAATTCACAAGTTTCAGATTCAGGAAAATGCCCACATTAATCATCAACACTAACACGCCTGGCTCGAAAGTACCCCAGGGGTTCTTAAACGAAGCAACAAATGTGGTGGCAGAGATGCTCGGGAAGCCCGCTTCCGTGAGTTAAGTAGGCCTTGGCCTACCTCGGAACGGTGTGATACTTGCATAGGGGTAGGCGTCGGCGACGTAACTATTGCCTTAGCCAAGTATCTCGGCTGTATTCTTTTATTATGGGGTTAGGCGTATATCACGTAGGTCTAGGGGTGACTGGCGGTCCCCGCGTATCAGTAGGCCTATATATATGCCACCATTACACCGAGGTCTCGGGCTACTATTGCCTTAGTTATGATCGAGACGTCCAGACTTGCTAGTTTACTTTGCTTATACGTCGTCACTAATTACACAAACTGTGGTCTGCTCGGATTGTGTTGGTTTGATTCTACATGACGAACGGGTTAAGTCCCTGATTTGGTCGTGGGGCGGCATATTTATAGGCTACTGGTACATCAGCCTATAAGTTTAGCACCAGCTTTAAAAGTTTGTGGGGCAGTTTTAACAGACTTAAGGATAGCCCGCAGAATTTGCGCTACCGGTACAAGGTTTTTGTAGATAAGTTATTGATCAGTTGTATATATGTAGACCTATGATGGGTCACCTTGGGGTTTCATGTCATAGGCCTTACTTCATAAAAAAAAAAATTAAAAAAATTCAGTCATGACGTTGAGGAGTCATTAGGCGTGTACATATATAGGCCTACAGTGTCTACATGCGCCAGGGCGAGTCCATGCTGCCGCCTCTGAAGTATCATGGCGACGACACCAGCCATGACACCCCACCCAGCCATACCTATCCTTACCGCCCCGTGTTCATTTGCCGTAAATTACAAAATTCATGATTTTCACGTCCCTCGTGTATGAAAAGTTCTTTGTATGAAGCCATATGATAGGGTAAATTTTGAATGTTATGTAGCCTAAACTCAGTGTTATGATTGATGCAAAAATGTATTATTTCAACTGGTTTTATATTGAACAGAATATTGTCAACCTTAGAATCTTTGTTAAATTAATAGAAAGTATGTTATATCTAACAGAATAATCTGATATAACCGAATACGTTTTAGCATCACTCCGGCAGACTGATACATTTAATTTATTTTTATCTTCGTGTATTAAGCTGAAGTTTATGGGTATCTTACAATTATATTTTATTTGGTTGCCTTTAATAGTAAGTCTAACTTGTTTTCCCCCCACACTGGTCTGTTGACAGTTCGTCGCAGTAAGAGTTCATACGGACCAGGTTATGTCCTTTGGCGGGACACAGGATCCTTGCGCTACGGTCGATCTGATGTGCATTGGTAAAATGGGGCCAGACGTTAACGACCAACACACTGTGACCATCGGGAACTTCATTCAGTCCAAACTATGCATCCCTCTAAACCGGTTTGTTTCATTTTTAGACTATTTGAATCCAAGGCTGTGTTGGATTTTAAATCCACCATATAGTGTTCAATAGTGTAATCTCTTATCCTCGATACGCTATCAGTCGAGGGAATCGCGGTCGCTAACAATGTGGTTAAATTTTGCTTTAAGTTTTTCCTCTTGAAAATCAAACACGTGATCATCAACACTTCGCACATATGCCCCCCGAATCAAAGGTTGAGAGGGCAGGGTAAGCAACAGCTGCTGTAACATTCACTGCGCGCTATTGAACAGTTACATTTGATTGTGGGGTTTGACGCAGTGGTCAATATTTCACTTGTAGGATGGCGGCCAGTATTATGGGAGGAAACTGGGCGGAATCGGGGGAAACCTGCTACCGTCCGCAGGTTGCCAGACCTTTCATCGTACGGCCAGAGACGAAGCCAGTCAGGTTATGAACGGTTAGAGGAAAGCGCGAATTTACCACAACAGCAGTTGTCCAGTTAGTGAACTTCCTATGAAATGGTTTTCTGAACCCTTATGGACGATTTAGTTCAGGAGATGCAAAAGTCTACATACGAAGACGCAATTAAATCCCAGAAATCCTGATATTTACAAGATCTAGCCATAATATTTAGTGAACAGTTATACCGATTTTTCCATGAGCGTAAGTGCAATGATTTCAGGAATGGCCATCTGGCCTGTGTGGTTCTTACACGTGAAAAACAAACCTGCTCTGCAATCCTTCGGTTTCTGGCCGATGGTAGTAAACTCGTTTTGCATCAGTATAAACCAGGTTTTAAATTGTAAAAACCTTAATATCACTGCCTTTCTTAACCACGCTGAGTAATAAAATTTGTTTCAAGTGTTTATTGTAAAAAGATAATACTCCATAACAAATGACAACGAAACTCAACATAAACAACAAACGACTCATTGGTCAAAAACCAGTTCCAATCGCGCTGTTGGCGGCATCATGACTTCCTCGATGACGTGGACAACTCCGTTCACGCAAGTGTTATCTGGGGTGGTCATAGGAATAGAGTTTACCATCCATTTGTCTGAAAGAAAATTTTAAAAAATTTTGAAGTTCAAAATTATTCCCCTGCATAGTGGGTATTGCTTGCGTATTTACGAGTTTCATGGTATTTAAATCGCATGCCAAATATAGGGAGGCATATGTATGGAAGCGAGGTGCTGCTCATTAACTTTAATAAGCAACGCAATTAGTTCAAGTATTATATATATATTTTTGTAGCCGTTATTGCATCCAAACAGGGGACCAAAATCCGAATTAAATATGCCTGATGGGGCATTAATAAATGTAAAACAAACCGCTTTCCATTGTAACAGTAGCGGTTTTGCCCGACGCCATAGTGATGGTATCTTTCGTCGTCCATGCAGCCGTGTAAAATGTTCCCTTCATCACGTGATACATCAGGGTTTCTGTAAATAAACCCAGGTCAACAGTAGAAACTTTTCTATCCGGTTCGGTGTTTTGAATGTAACGTCGCATTTACAGATTTTAATTTGGTAAAGAGTCCGGTTAATTAAGGTCTCCTAAGGAGTTACCTGTATGAGTGTTCAGTAATGAACTTATCACCTTTTTACATTTACCTGGTGATGGCCTTGATTGTTACATTTAAAGTCGTTGCTGAACCAGTTTGATAGTTACATAAAATGGTGGCAGGGAGAATGTAAAATCCATTGTGGTTAACGCCTCCCTGCCACGTTACCTTTTAAGGCGGTTTCATTTTTCATAAGATCATCTCTTGTCTTCTCTGGGATTTTCATGAAAGCGTCGTCAGTTGGAGCAAAGACAGTAAAGGGTCCCTCTCCTGTTTATGAAGTAGTGAAAGTGTAATATGAAAGACTGGACATTAAGCTCTGGATTATTTAAGCACAACTATTAGAATACGTTGAATAGTTATTTGGTGGGCAACGGGCTATTTTAGGTGCGGAGAATAGATTCTAGAATTTGGAAGTATATTTGTGACTAGACGTAGGCATGGTTTGCGTTTAAACGTCTGCACATTTTGCTGGACCAGTGTACTATGACTGTCGTCTGTACAAATGAACTGTTAAACCAAAATGCAGGATTTTGCTGGAAGGGTACACTAATTGCACCGCCGATATATTTCCTGGGTTAGAAAACTGGTGCAACAAATTCAGCGATTCCATAGATTTGGCAAAGGTGACGGGGTTTTCCGCATGGCCGGAAATTTAAATTTCCGTGCATCTTTTAGGCAGATTAAAAGTAATTCAACCCTCCATCATTGTGGGCACGTTACAGAAAAAAAAAAAAAAAAAAAAAAAAAACGAACTCACCCATAAGCATTTCCGCCAATTTAGCTTTATTAAGCGCTTTGGTTAGCATCTTGAATACTGGACATTCGGCCATGGACTTTGACATTTTGCCCATTGGCGGTTGAGGAAGTCCCTCCATTTCATAAACCATTCCGTTCGTGGCGGTTTCTCCGGGCATCTTTTTTATGATGCGACCAGAGGCAGTGATTACCTGAAAAAAGCCATCATGAAACTCCCGGTTAGAAATGGTGTAAAAAAAAAAAAAAAAAAAAAAAAAAAAAAAAAAAAAAAAATAGGGGAGAGATTGAATGGAAATGTGTATGAATAGTTAGATCTAGGTAAAAAAAATTGTGCAACTTTGAAAAAAAAACAGGAAAAACAAAAAAACGTAAATTTTTTTTTTTTTTAGTTACCTTGTCATTTTGTACTTGTTAATGCGAATCATGTCCTCTCCGCCCAGTAGGGTAGGTATCTTTAGATCGTTCTGCAAGTTGCTGTCCTTTAGTTCGCCAGTCATTACACTGTATTTCATGATGCGCTCCATCGAGGTCTCATTTTCAATAAAGTTTTAACGTACTCCGGTAGATTTCAAACACTTTGTCAGTTGGGGCGAAGGCGGTGAAAGGACCTTTCGAGGGGAGAAAAAAAAAAAAATTTTATTGAAACCAAATATTGTGCGGAGACTGGATAGGTTAAAGAATATTTAGTCGTTGGCAGAACTGCCATTCCTTTAGACCAGGACAGATACATAACTTTTTTTTTTTAAAACAAAAGTGGTTTGTTACATCTGATGGGGGGGGGGTGGGGGGGGAGTGGGGAAAAAAAAATCCAGGCGTTGAAAAGTTGCTTACTTTAGGCATCCAGCATACTGGACATTCTGAACAAGCAAGCCATTCAACACGGACCAGTACAACCGGGTCACAGAAAAGGCGCAAGGAACGTTCATGACGAACAATTTCATTTACAATTCCCAGTTAGTGGACAAACTCACGGAAAGGCAATGGAGAAGTATACACCATACCTGTTGTTTCTAATTGCGAAACAGACGCGCCTTCGTGAGGTATTCGACGTAAGTCTTCAGTCCCATCGATTCGGCCAACTTCGGAATGGTTTCGCCCCCTTCAGCGCGACGACGCTCCGCTTCTTTTAGCAGCATTCTATACAATTTCTCATCACGACTCTCTTCTCGCTTGTCGCTAATCCAAAAAGAAGCCAAAGTCATGCCGACTACGCTAGAGATCAACAGGAAAAAGAACAGCTGCATGGTGAAGCACTCCGTTATACACTTTGCTGGAAACTGTCGATGACGAATGTAACCTGTTGTGCGCAGCTCGGGTTTATATAGGCCGTAGGACTTCTGTGGAAGCGAGGCTTGACCACGTTTAAAATATGAAAACAAATTGGCTGTTTGCTGTCTTGAGGTCTTCAGATATGCTAATCTATTTTAGCTGAAGATCTGAATTAACGGAAATGACAAGTAAACTTCATGTAACGCGCACGAAAAAAAGCTTGGCATTCCGTCAACATTGAGAACTGGTGATTGGTTCTCTTTACATGATACGACCTAATACTTTCTTATTTCTGTTGTGATTTGCATTTAACAGTATTCTGGAAACTGGTCTTGCATGCAGTGATTGACGTGAAACACATATTATGCTTCTCGATGGGCATACGAATGTTATATGTCTCTTACATTGATGGGGGGGGGGGGGGGGGGGGCAGCATATGTTCTATACCCCCCTCTTTTCCACCCGATCATATGAAAAAAAATAACACCACAGCGAATGTTCATTGCTTTCTTCACTGTTTTGAATCGGATGTTAAAGCATTTCTTTTAAGTTTTTGTTTCAAACAGATCAATGCACTCGTTTTTTTTACTTATTTATTTAATTTTATTGGGTTTAGTAAACTTTCCTGATGCTGAAAAAAACAGTGACCATTTCTTTCTTCACCTGAAGGAGGATAACCAAGCTATCGTATAGTCATTATACCTTGACTGATTGGATGCTAGACGTACACCAGGAGGGTATAGACCAAGAAATTGCCGGTCCGATGTGAATGTACTGTGACTGAATGGGCACCTGACGCTCACCAGAAGGGCCCAGATCGATCACTGGTCGCTCCGGTATGAGTGTGGTGAGCGGATGGGCACCTGACGCTCGCCAGAAGGGGTCAGACCGATAACTGGTCGCCCTGGTGTGAGTATACTGGAGACTGATCACTATACCCTTCCTGCGATTAGATTCTACGTGGGATTAGTTACGTGGGAGGGGGTGGGGGAGCACTAATGTGCAATATATAATATATACAGCTTATCATGACAGTGTGTTGACCGCGATGATGTATAAGCTCTCGTTGTCTGAGGTCGGCCTGTCGTATCGCTGATGAAAACATCGCGGAACACGTGCTTTTGTGATAATCTATTGTTATTAACCTTTAGTTTTGAATATTAATATATTCTTTAAATTTCTATTTCATTACATTCGGTTTGTAAACGATTTAAAATAAGTGAATATGGTGAACATTCACGAGCGTGGACTATTTCGAAGCCGCCATTGCACAAAATCGCGGTCATATTCTACGCCACGGGAATCCCCTCACGCACTGTCGTCACGTGAGAGGACGTGGGTTATGCTAGCAAAGTTTCCGCATGCGGTATAGTTTAAAATCATGTCTTGTTTGAAAGGAACGGCTACAGCACTATGATGGAAAGACTGCTTTTACTGAAAATATCATGCCCATGCGGCTGGGTAGCCACTGATCGTGACTCCACTGGAAAGTTTTCAAAAGGAGCAGTGAACATTGATAATGGAACATCGGTAGACATTAATGATGAAACTACTGACGACTGTCGTGAGTGTGTTAGCACCGGATATAATTTGCTCGTTTAACTGTTTATATTCAGCAGATTGGAAGACGAAATTTTGGATTCATGTGACAAATTTATTTGACTAAGTGGAACGAGATCAGAGATCAACATGTGAATATTTATCAGCCCGACCTTGTGTTCAGGTTGCTTAGAGGACAAAGTTCAGGAGTGTCACCATGAAGATATTCTGTAGGGTCGGAATTTGGAGGTCACGTGATCAGCCTTTCGAGTATAACCAAAATGGCCGCCCAGTGTTAAAGCATTAGGGAAAAGTCACTTTTTCCACTTCGCTAGGGAGCTGTAAGGCCTTGTTTTACAAAATTACATCAGGAAAGCTCTGCAGAAATGTTCGGAAAAGCTGAAAATTAGACAAATTCAGCGGATACAATATCACTGACAGCGATTTAAAATACGCATTTTCTTATGCACTGACGTTGGGAGGGCCGTTTTCTTCACCCACTCCCTTTGTTGCTTAGGAGATCACGTGATCTCTAGCTTCCGATCCGTCTTACAGAATTTTCACTCAACGTTAGTAAATACCGTGACGTCGCGGTGTTAACCATGCTTGATGCGTTGAACAAGTTAATTTGGGAGCGGCGATCAAAGTTTTTGTCTTGAAAGTTACTTAATTCTCCAGGCTGTAGCAAACATGCTTGTCGTTTCTTTGTGTGCTGAAACGAAGACCATTAAATTTGTTTTCTTTGGAGTTTAATGTTGTTGTTGTAATTACGTCTCACCAAATTCTGATGGGCTCTCCCGGGTAGAGGGCACTTTGAATGTAAACATTGAAAGTAGTCCCTGTTTTCAGAGGATGCATATACCAACCATTCTATACGGGAAAATATAGGATGCCTGTGTATCATGTGCGTAACGGTCATAGTTGTAGGATAAATACATATACTGGTTCTGTGATGCAGTACGTGTGCAGAAGATTGTGTCGTGGTCGGCATGGTGTTTCACTGAGGCAGCATATGAATGTTTGTAAATAGCACGTCTTTATGACCGTACTTTCATTATACGTCCTGACTTTGTTCTGCTGCAAAGCTCTTCCCATGGTATACATTTTCTTGAGGTTTGTGAAACCCTGTATTGAGCTGGCCAAATTACATTTATTCTAATCCAGCAAAAAGATACTGGCAGTGCTTCCATTTTGTATGACACTGTAGCCAAGCGAAAGATAAATCCTGAAGGGCTGAAATTTTGCGGAGGTCGCTGTGTTGTTTTTCATACAGTGGCTCTCACTATATCATGTGACTGAAGTGAGTTAATCGTAGGACAAGATGTGCAGAGGGGCGACAGATAATAGCAGTAGTTATGAATTACAGCTGATCCATTTCCTGTTTGTCAGAGCGATGTAAATGTGTGTTGTTCTTTCTTTCTGTGTTGTAGGCTGTACATCAATTTCTACGATTTGGAGAGACACAATGTAGGTTGGAATGGTAAAACATTTGCGAAGTGACAGTGACTCTGAGACTGAGGCGATGTACGGCATTTCTTCCATATTAAGCAGTGTACATACTTGAAAATATTAAATATCCACTATAATATCTGTGTACATTTTTTACACAACAATGCCTTTCATGTTCACATATCGGGCCATTGTGCTAACAAAAGGGTATTCGACCCTCACAAGAGGAAATCTAGAGTCTCTGTGTGTATGCCTTAACATGAATGACTAACATCGGAGATAATTGGCCGTACAGCTGAGTCACAAGATTTGCTATGATTTTTGTATTTCTGAACAAGAACGGCCGCGGTAGCGAGATCGGTCACCATAACAAGAACGGTCGCGGTAACAAGAACGGCCACGTTAACAAGAACGGCCTCGGTAATAAGAACGGCCACGATACAAAGAACGGCACGGTAACAGGAACCTCCACAATAACTTCATGCTGTTTTTGTGACCCTGAAAATGAATGAATTGCAGCGATAATACACGCAACCTTAAGACCAAACTAACGATGGCATCGGGTGCCAAGCGCCCGTGTTTCGAAATAACCACTCCACTGGTGTTTTTCACCAATGCGGTCGCTGTGAGTTCAAGTCCAGCTCATGCTGGCTTCCTCTCCGGCTGTACATGGAAGGTTTTTCAGCAACTTGCGGATGGTCGTGGGTTTCCCCCGGGCTCTGCCCAGTTTCCTCCCACCATAATGCTGGCCGCCGTCGGATAAGTGAAATATTTTTGAGCACGGCGTAAAACACCAATCAAATAAATAAATAAATACTGGTGGTAAGCGACTCTGTACCAACGAGCAGTTGAGTTTAGTCGCGTCTTAAGCCATTATGAATATCCTTGAGTTGTGTGTAAAGCCGCACTCACATAAACGAATAAATAAGCTATCGCGTATATCAAGTTTAAATCATTGCAATGCTCACGTGGTGTACCAGTATTCGACTAAACCCGTCCAGCGTTCAAAAACCAGTGAAGGTGTTGGTATCAAGATGTGAGATCAAAGTACAAATTTCCTGCCAGAGACCGGAATTAAACTCGCACTTGGTGTAACTAGGTATCTCATGGCTATGAGTCATTGTCCCACGTATCGCTCCCATTTGTTTGTTTGTTTGTTTGTTTTTTTCACGATATACACTTATAGTCTATTTCTTGCAGAGTCGCCTCTATTCAGCTATCCATAAAACCACCTATACTTTGCCAAAATTGCCTTTAGTCAGGGACACGCAACGACTCAAGCTCTGCACGTGGATATGTTGGAAGTTCATATTGTTTGGAAGAAAAATGGAGTTACAACACTTTTTCTAATTCATAATGTTAAAGTCCATAAGCTCGGTTTCGATGGCAAGTACCTTTTACCTTGGGTGAGGTCAGGTCGTTTTTTACAGTCACAAAGTCCCTCAGTTCTGAGCTTGTCCAAACATTTTCACCAGGCTGTGCATCTGATGGTTATTCTGTGTGTTCTGTCTGACCTCGTCGAGTGTCATGGTTTTCAGGAAACAACATAATTGACGTAGGCTTCAGCAAGACTCTCAGTCGGTGTTGAAGTTTGCGGGTGACGAATAATGAAATTAGCCGGATTGTTCTCGTCTCTTCCCGGTCGGTAAATAAGTTGGCAATTTGTACGGCGTAAGACGCAGACGCCAGCTTTCGAGACCAGCAGAGGTCGGTTTTTGACTTTGAAAGATCCCTAGCAAAGGTTTGTGGCCCGTCATAATGGTAAAGTCAGAGCGTTGCTCTGTGTCGGTTAGTACGCGGCTGCCATAGCTACACACTTTGCGCTTTTGACAAAGGATTGTCCCTAATCCCACAGGGCTGGCATCGGCTAACATTTCTGTGGGCAGGTTCGGATAAAAGAAACTCATTACCTCGGCACTGGTGAGAGCACGGTTGAGTTCATGAAGTGCATGCTGTTCACGTGCACCCCATTTCCAGTCGGTGTCCTTGTGCATCAGACGTCGGAGCCGCTCAGTCATAGAAGCCTAGTTTGGCACGAACCACGATACGTATTGTGCCATACCGAGAAATCACTTTAGTTCGATCACGTTCTTTAGGGCTGGTTTGTGATTGCGTCAATCCTACGTCTCGTGAGATGCCCTGAGCGTCAAAAATGTGTCCGTACAACTTGATTTGTCAGCGTTGGGTTTTACACCATTTTTGTGCACTCTCTGCTACACGGCTTGGGGATTTTTGTCGTGTTTGTCTTTGTTTCTAATATGCACCAAGATGTCTGACAAGTTCATGGAGCCCGACAGGTGACGTATCAGCTTCGCAATTTCATTTTGGAAGATCTTTGATGCTACATTGACGCTAAACATAAGACGCTCGTACCCTCTTAGACCAAGGTGGGTACTGAAAGTTAGGTTCGACTGGCAACATCAAGTTCTAGCTGGTGGTATCCTGCTGTTAAATCAAGCTCACTGAACACTCGGGTTTAATGGCTTTATTCGTTTCTCTTATGTCGGCACAGACGCGAACGCCTCCTGATTTCTTCGGAACGAAGACCATAGGGCTGACCCATGGAGTTATCTTTTCGACTTTTTCAATAATGTCCGAGAGATTCTAACCTCTGTAGCTCGGCCTGGACATCTTTGCGGACATGAAAAGGTATGCGGTGCTACGGCTGCTATTTCGGACGAACTGAATGGCCAATGTGAAGATGCACTTGCTCTCCCTTGATTTTTGCCAAACCCTCAAACAAATCAGGAAAATGTTCCAATATCGCTTGTCTCCATGACTTGAATAAACATTACACGTATTTACACTTATCATCAGCATCATCAATATATGTTACATATATGTACACATAGCACCATGCGGTAAAAATTATTTTTACACCTTTATTTACTACATACTTGACAATATCTTTACATATAATTTGCATTGAAATCAAATATAACACAATTAACTTGATATATATATATAACTATAATGTTCCCAATGGATATACATGGCGCTTTAGACCACGTTGAGATCATATCTTCAAAGAGGGGGAAATGGGGGCAATATATACAAAGGGGTTAGTGTGTGGAGGGGTAATATGGGTAACTGACTACATGTAGCTTCAAATGTTTCACACGAATAGTTTGCTACTTGTATCCACATGGCCGCACATGGAGCTGGTGGGGTAGCGTTTGGTGCGGGCAGTCACCATCTGAAGGCCTCGTTGTCGTACGCCCAGGATTCCTTCGCCACTTCCGAATATTCAGCGGACACAGACAGCGTGTCACTTCCTCCATACAGACAGTCCTGCCAGTCACAAGGCTCCAATGTAACGGACGACAGGCTCTGTGTCCATCCTCGGTGTTCATAGGCAAAAGCGTGACAGTTTGGGGCGTCACGTTCCGAGCAGGAAAACGCTGGGGCACTGGCAGAGCGGGTGACACTCCAGGTGTCTGGAAGAGGGTCTTCTCTAGACATTCCCCAATATGGCGGGTCAGCAATTTTATCAAAGTTTTGGTTTGAGCCAGAGCTACTTGTGTAAGCACTGTGAGGAATGCTGTCCTCATCACAGCAGTCCAGATCGCTGACGCTTCCATAAAGCACGCACAGTACTCCCATAGATGATGAGGCCTTTATGGCCACTCTTTCCGTGCATGGAGAGCGTCCACTTTCATCCTCCTCCCTCAAATCACGCTCAATGCCTCTAGGTAGTGTCGGAGTGGGAGAAGCAGTTTGGGCTAGGCCTGAGTCATTAAGGCTCTCACAGCTCTCGCTAGGGGAGAGACACTCCTCTGTCTCGTCTTCGCTCAACAGTGGCACCAAAAGCTCACAGGAAGGAAAGGGCACCAAGGACGCTGTCTTCAGAGAGCTGATTTCCTGGATGAATGGATTGGGCCCAATCCACCGAAAGAGCTCTCTGGCTTCCATCTCCGCCAATTCATCTTCGTCTTTCCCGTCGTCTTTCTTGCCGTCGCCCTGCTCGTCCTGCTCGTCCTCTGCATCCGTGTCTGAAAGAAGAGGACACAGTTCTTCCCATTCAAATTCATCCTCTTCCCGGTGTTTTCTGAAGATCCCTGGTCCGACCCATTTAAAGATGGCCGCCGCTTCTTGCTCGGCGAGGTCATCCTCGGAGTTGTCCCCCTTCCTCTCTGTGTGGCTGCCGGCTACTGAAGGCGCCAGATGTGAGCCATAGTGTAGTCTTGTATACTTCGAACCGGCCTGGCCTATATCAAACCTGGCGGCAAAGCTTACCTCTGAGACCGCCACCCGACTGGAGCGGCCTTGTGTCAGATTACCCTGAAACATTATATCAAACAAAACATCAAAACATGAAGGCGGAATAATGGGAGCAATATATACAGGAAGGTTACTGTCTGGAGGTGTAAGGTGGGTAACATATATAAAGGGTAATGTGTATAGAGGGAATAATGCGGGTAACATACAAACGGTAATAGGCAGAGGGGGTAATGCGGGTAACATATATCGAGGGCTTAAAGTGAATACAGGGGATAAGGAGTGATAACATATGCAGGGGATAATGTGTATAGAGGATAATGTGGGTAACATATACTGAGGGGTAATATGTACAGGGCATAATATGGGTAACATGTACAGAGGGGTAATGTGTACAGGGCATAATGTGGGTAACATATACAGAGGGGTAATGTGTACAGGGCATAATGTGGGTAACATGTACAGAGGGGTTATGTGTACAGGAGATAATGTGGGTAACATGTACAGAGGGGTAATGTGTACAGGGCATAATGTGTGTAACATATACAGAGGGGTTATGTGTACCCGGGACAAAGTGATAACATATACAGAGGGTAATGTGTAGAAGGCACAATGTCAAGGGCGGCTCAAATATAGACGTTAATTCCTGAACAAATGCGAGCATTATAATTCTTTTGGCGTACATATAAGTGGAGTATTTTTTTTACACATACTAATCAACTCTCCGACTGACTGACTGACAGAGATTTATAGAAAGTAACCAATTGCTAAAATACACAAATTACATCAAAGTGACATTAAATGTCAATGATATCGATTTGAACCGATTCTTGGCTTTGAGGGAAATGGTTTTAACGGAATACGTTTGGAAATGAACACTTCATTCATATATTCCTCTACTCGGGATTGTTGCGTCAAACATTGATTGCATAGCAACGTCTACAATGTTGCAATGCATTAGTTTATTTTGTGACGTCGTACTATGTTCGATGTTGACGTCATCATGTTTAGTTAGGAAAGTAACGTTTGTAATAAAATGGCGTCAGAGTTATTTGACATGTGACGTCATCCTTAACGCAACGTCAATATTGTTGCGTGACGTAACAATGTAACGCTAAACACTTTGGTACTGGCATCCTACATTGTACATGTATAGAGAATATGTAAAGCAACAAAAAAACTTTGCTAAAGAAAGACCTTGTATACTTACTCGGTATGAGCCTTGGCGTATACGAGATTGTCGATCCATCAATGGATTATCAATAAAATATCTGTTGTTTTCAGGAATGGATAACTGATGTAAGCATCATGTAACCACAATGAAAATGTCGACGTTGACAAGCGGAATCGACGTCAACAAACGCTTATATACCTACGGGAAAGTCTATACCTGTAGCCAGGGGTGAAACGTCGGTCTAAAATATTAGTGCTGCAATTCTGCATCATTGTACAGATACTAACGTGTAAAAAAGTTTACTTTGCAGGTTTATTTTTAATTTTGAGTGTAATTTTAGTAACTACATCGAACTCCGCAGGTTGCCAGAGCTGATAAAAGGGTGACTTGTGAACCTGTGAAAAAATGGGAGCATCCAGTCAACATATCCCATGGGGGTTGTTAATTAGCGACGCCAGCGCTCTATTACGTCACAATGGCACACCGTATAGAACTATCCATTGCGGGGAAAAAATCGTACATTTATTAAATACACCACTTTTTACGACATGATTCACCACTCCAATGCCATGATATTAATGCTAATAATAGGCTCGTTTTGAAGCCAGATGAATGGTGAATATTTAAGGAGTAATTATGTTCAGATTAACAATGACACTGTCATTGCAAAACGTTTCTAAAACTGTTCGAATACTCGGAAAATTCGAGTCGTTGTTTTACCCTTTGCTCCTCAAGGCCATGATGTTTAAAAAAAGGTTTTCAACAGTATTTTGATTAGTTTGGCTCTTTCAACACTCGTGGACAAGTATGCGTTTAATATATTTTAGATACCAGTCTGCATTCGTCATGGAGTCATCGTGACTGGAGTGTGACCAGATGTCAGCTAGTATTACACATTCTTTATTGGTATGTCGAAATGTCAGTCATCACACTTCAAAATGTCATTAAACAACTGTATAACCACGACCAGATTTCAAATATCACACTATCGCTCCTAATTACGTACGTGCGACCAGATGTCAGTTATCACACGATCGTTATTGGTCATGTACGACCATGCAGATGCCAGTAATAACCCTTCAAAATGTCGCTAGATAACTTTATAAATACGGCCTGGTGTCAGATATCTCACTATCGCTGCTGGTTATGTATGTACGACCAGATGTCAGTTATCACACGATCTTTATTGGTTATGTACGACCAAATGTCAGTTATCATATTATCGCTCCTGGTTATGTACGATCGTGCAGATGTCAGTTATTACACGATTTTTATTGGTTATGTATGACCAGATGCCAGTATCACACTTTCGCTCCTGGTTATGTATGACCAGATGTCATTTATCACACGATCGCTATTGATTATGTACGACCATGCAGGTGTCAGTTATCACACGTTCGTTGTTGGTCGTTGTAGGACTTGATGTCACTTGCCGCATATCAGTTATCACACGTTCGTTGGTGGTTATGTATGAACAGATGTCAGTTATCCCTATTGCTGGGAAACCACCTGAACGAGAGCTCAGCTATCCACACTCCAAATGACTAAATCGCTACATACCCAAATCGCGTTTGAAAGCATTTTGATGCATTTTGTCATCATTTTGTTGAGAACGGACGAAAAGATCAAAACTCAAAGTTGGCCCATAACTTGTCTCGGTAATGCCATTTCTCAAGTTTCAATTCAGAATAAAAACCGCCATAATTTAAAAGATATACGAAACGGCATAAAACGTGATGTGGGTTTAATATGAAACAATACATATGAAGACAAAGTCCTGAAAACTGTAAAAGTCTATAAAATATTTTTTTAAAAAAGCGGCCACAATTTTGTCGTGTACCAAATTTCAGTCCAATGCGATGATCTGGTTTGACAAGCGCCTCCACAAAGGGGGAGCTGATAAATCTCCTGACATGAAGGGGCCATTGAGCCAACATTAGCTGGATTCAAACAGGTTTCCGTGGCTTTGGACAGATACCGATGATTTGTAGATTCCCCCGCTCTCGCAGCGCGTGGGACCGTGGTGATTGGGGTTAACGTCGTACTTAACAATTTTTCATTCATATGATGACGAAGGAGTCCTTAGAACGCATGTGATGTGCCTCCTTGTTGCAGCACGGATTTCACCGCTCTTATATCTAGTGCTCCTTCCCTGAGACGACCTTACCGAAGGCAAGTAAGTCGCAACGCCCGAGCCATTATACTGATACGAGTAAACTAGTCGTTGCATTATCCCCATCATATAATGGCATTATATGCTGTAAGATGTACCTTTGCGTTTGAAACAAAGTATAGTCGTGACGACACACATGTACACTTGTCGTTAGGTAGTAAAAGAGTTGAATTACCTTTACGGACCGATTTTTTGTTATGATTCACTATCAATAACAAGACAATCCATGCCAAAACAAGAAGTTACAACTTCCTCTTTTAAAGTCTTAAGTGTGACCCGACCCAGGACTGACCTTGGATCTACGCGCCCCAGAAGCGTTCTTTGAAGCCAAGTTGTCTACCATTAATATGCTGTCCGTCAGGCGCACAAAACTACTCAGTACCTTAGTCGAAGTTTCCCCTAGAAACTCCGTTTTTGTCCTCCCAAAAAACCGACCTACAACGTTTAAAATTCTTCCACTTATGGTTTTATGGTACGTCAAGTATAAATTCGAAGCAACGGCTCTCGGTATTTCGCCAGTAGTTTGTTTGTTTATTCATTTATTTGAATGGTGTTCTACGCCATACTCAAGAATATTTCACTTGTTCCACGGCGGCCAGGAGCATGATGAGAGAAAACCGTGCAGAGCCCGGGGAAAACCCACGACCATCCGCAGGCTGCTGAGGGAATAACGTTATGGCTGAATAGTCTGTTTAATTTCACTTTTCGCCTGTATTCAGTTCTCTGTAAAATTAACCATATTCACTATCAAACTGCCCTTAGTCCGACACGTCAGACCACATTAAGCTCTACACAATGATATGTTGGACGTCAAAATTAGCAAGGAAAATGCAGTTAGAATACGGAATTTAGTAGCATATTACATGTATTGCTACAAAAACTGAGAAATCAACCCGTCAGTCAAGATAGATATATTTTCTTAGCTTCAAACTCTTCACATGCATGTCCCAGGACGCTGTAACATTGAACAATGTTGGATAACAAAAGCCACAGCTTTGCATTTAGTAATAGTATGGGACAGTTCTTGACATCTCCAGTGTCTCCATGACAACAGATCAGAAAACTGCTGAATATCTAGACTGACTTCAGACTTTTTACACAATTACATCGCAAATCTATATAGGTGCCAGAGAAAACTTATCACACATCAAGCCATAGTTCTAGTGTGTTGTTCATCCTTGACACAGTCTGTATATTATGCACCGAGTGTTGTTCAAGTTGATTTTGACTGTGATTCCTCTGAGCTTCCTGCATCTTTCTTTAGCATTCTTGCGTCCTGTGGCACCAAATTGGGGATTCCGTTAACTATTGGGTAAGCCACGCCAATGTCGTCACTCACTAGTTCGTTGTGAACTTTATCATACCTGTACAATTAAAATTTAAAAAACAACGCTTGAATTCTGGTCAATGAAACAATTTGAGACGGAATGTTTGCCTAACAAACAAACCCACTCTTACTGAGGGTTAGACTGAAAACTGAGTGGCTGAGGAAATGACCACAGTCACTGACTGAAAATATTACAAACGCCGCATTCACAAGATGCGATCGACACACCGGGGCACCTCGTTCATTTCGACTAGTCAAATGCAAAAAAATACCGCAACGCTATTCATAGGATTGGTAGAATTTTGCAAAGCACAGTGGGTGAAGGCTGCTTTGCAAATAGTTTATTGATCTGATTGGTGTTTTACGCCGTACTAAAGAATATTTCACTTATACGACGGCGGCCAGCATCATCGTGGGAGGAAAAACGCGGCAAACCCACGATCATACGTACATGTAAGTTGCTGGAAGACCTTCTCACGTTCGGGAAGGAAGCCAGCATGAGCTGGACTTCAACTCACAACGAACGCGCCGCACTGGTGTGCGAACCCCCTCAGCAAGAGAGGCTCCCTTTGCATATAGAGCAGTGCGGACTTAATTCGACAAGTTGAATGGACAACTCGCACTCTGCGATGTTGTCTAACTAGAAACATTAAAGAAGATGCGTTATAAATGTGAGACGACCATCCATCATATCCATCCATCCATCAAACATATTTTCCAGGGACATACATCGGCACAACACTGTGACATAATCTACGAATAGTATGTAAAGCAGCTTCGTGAATGTTTTGTTTTGCCGATTTGAGCCGCAGCATAATAACTATCACTGTAAAAAAAAATCCACAATAGAACAACGTGGATAACGTGGGTGAAACCACTCAAACTTCAGGTTGGTGTGTGAGTTGCCTCGGGTTTTGAAAACAACATATCGAAAAGTGTCAAACAGACCGAAACGATTCTTCATCTGTAAATGGTCATATTTATGTAAGAGGGACCTCTGTAGCCGAGGAGGTTAGCACGCCAGTGCCTCCCAATGACCCAAAAGCCTCTCACCAAAGCTGAGTTCAAGTCCAGCTCATGCAGGCTACCTCTCCCTGGGAAGGTCTTTCAGCAACCTGGGGATGATCGTGGGTTTCCCCGGGCTCTGTTCGGTTTCCTCCCACCATAATGCTGGCTGTTGTCACATAAGTGAAGTATTCTTGAGAATGGTGGTACCGTGTAAAACACCAATCAAATAAATCAATAATTAAATATCTATGTAGGATTACCAAGTTTCAGTTCAATATGATGAACTGTTTTGAAAAAATGTTCGAGCACTGCCACATTCCAAAACGGCCGTAATTTCGTTGAAAATAGACAAATTAGCTCAAAACTTGAATTTGATTTCTAAGTCTCTAGGTAAAGATACCCTAATTCTTTGGCCTTCAATCACCACTGCAATCCATTCATGGAAACATTATGAAAGAATAAATGGTGGTGGGTGGGGGGGGGGTGATTGGGGAGAGAAGAAATCTGCACATGAATATGAAGCCTGCATCTTTAGTGGCCCCAACAAATCATTTTTGGTGTCATTTTCAAAATAATTGTATGTATAAATTCCACTGTAAAAAAGGGCTTTAGAGGTCGAAAAGGTTGAAGATTTATAGTATGTATCAAGTTTCAGTTCAATGCAATGATATGTTTTACCATGAATAGAGGAATAAAGACATCAATCATACAAATAAATTAGAGTATTTAGCACTTCTCACCGCAGTGGTTTTTTGGACAGAGGGCAAGCCAGGTATTCCAGCACAGATTCGTCAAAATGTAATGCCTTGTCATCTGCCTGAAGATCCTTAGTTGTGTGTAGCACTCGCCAACATCTTACTGAAAACAAAAACTAGAAGTGATGTATATAGCATACATGGAATAATTATACAGAAGTAAAAAGATAAAACTGTTTTCAGGAAGAGTTCACATAGCCAGAGCCTCCAATATAGGCACATTCATAGTCAAAAATGTTTTCTTGGACATTTTCTTGAATTTTAGTAAAAAAATTCTTAATTGAGAAAATACATTTCCCATTTAGGAGATTAGGAAAGGTTAAACTATTATAAAGAGCCATAATAAGAAAGAAGAGAAGTATCTGGGGCTTACTTTGCATTGTGCTAAGTATCATACACCTGAGATAATGTATTATAAATTGTCCATATGTAGATCTTTTGCTATTTAAGTAAATTTAAGAATTTTCTCCGTTGGGCCCCAGGAAAAAAAAGGATGCTTTTTCTTATTTGCGAGGAATTAAAAAAACACAAAACATTTGCCTTTTTATTTATTACACTTCTTACCATTATCTTTCTTTCTCTGAAGGGAAAGTGTAATTTCTCATTTAAGCCATTTTAAAGAAAATGCCCTGGAAAAAACGTTTTTTTACTGTGCACGGCGTTTTATTTCTCATTTTATAAATGTTACCAAGTTGCTGGTAAACCTTGCGACGTGCGACACGAGAGGAAGCTGGACCTTTATGAGCTGGACTTGAACTCAAAGCGATCGCACTGGTGAGAGGCTCCTCTGCCATTACACTGGGCTTGCTAGTATATTTCATGAGTTATGCCCCTTCGCCTGGCTGGCCTTAACACCATAACACAGCGAACTATGCTATGACCGCAAACTATTTTCTCAAACTTTTCCGTGTTTCTACAACCCGTGGATGGTAATAACTATTAATTAACTAGTAATCTGAAGACAAGGTTGCCCACAAACATTAGGGGCATGGCCTTACATCGCCTGAATCCAACGCAAGAATAAGACAATTTTTGAAACCCTTTGAACATGGGCGTCGCCATTTTGAAACAGCGAGATCGACAACATCTTACTGAAAACGAGAACTAGAAACTAAATTTCCAGACCAAGAAGAACTTACGGCAATTCGCAATACATTATTCACAACTGTGTACCGTAAATCATTTAAGATCAATTTTAGAGAGACAAATTTTTATTTTATATCACATTGGAGTGAACATTTTACTGCAAATTCAAAATTCATGTACTGTAATTTAATACTTCTTTATTGAATCTTTGCATGGTTTTACTTTTTGCTTGCATAGTTCTTTCGCACCTTTCGACACTGAAGAGTTCCCTCATATCTGTGGACGGCAAGCGTGGAGTGATAACGTTGGATGTCAAGTTATGCTGCCTGATTGTCCTACCGACACGAGTTAAACCAAAAAATGGAAGGTATTATCTTTGATTATCATTGATGTTAAGTAGAAAAAGGACTTACTTGAACGCCGCTCATGAAAATTGAATTTTAAGTTTACGTTCTTTTTTTTTTTATATTTGCTTTAGCTTCTTTTTCACAGTTCTATTCCTGCTATTGTGTCAAAGATATGTATATGTTATTTTCTATTTCATGTTCAGAGCTGTACACACCACTCCCTGATGATGTACTACGTCATTCAAGAAACTTTCGACCAGAGGTAAGAGTTCCAAACTGTCGCACATCACAGGTTGTTGTCATTGCATTGACTCTACCATACTTGATGCATTATTTTTAACCAGGCAAAGATTTGTACAGATCAAAATATGTTGTTGAGCATTTCAGGAGACCTCGACCATATATGCTAGGCCTACTATCTTAAATGTGAAATAAATAAATAGCCAAAAAAAAAAAATCAATGAATAAATTAATAAATAAAGACAGGAGTATAGACCATATAATGGTACAAATACAGGTAAGATTTATCTGCCATTTCACAATGTTTGGCTGTACTGTCTTCTTCATCAACCACACCTCTTCATACAGCAAAGATGTTTACTTGAACCAGACTGAGAAAAAGTAAGGAATTGTAAAGTTTTTTACAGGCTTTCAGCTGAAAATATTCAAGAGGCCTGATACCATGAACATCTCATTAAAATTACCCTGTTTTATTTTTGCAAATTCTAAAGATGGAGGGAAATAGGAGAACTAGCCAGTGTCTGCACTGGGTGCAGTGTCATGTCCGGTGTCATCGGCATGATACTTCAGTGGCGACAGCACTTGTTGGCATGGGCTCGCCCTGCCACAAGAAGACACAGTATCTGTACATGTACCTAATGACTCCTCAAAGTCAGATGACGGAAAAATTTAAGTATGGCATAAAATCTCAACCATACATGCATACATATATACCAAGAACATTCAAGAGATTAGGACCCAGTGGTTCAAAGGTGTATTAGTGGTTAAGCCCAGTATTAAAGGATTAGTGCCCAGATTGATTATTTATTCATGGTTAGTTACCCCTGTATATATTGTTAAATTGAGTGTAAAAAAATACTGAAAAGGTATGTTAATCTGAGTAATATGGCATTAAAAGCACTAGATAATGAGGCTGGGGTTATGTATTTTTTCCGCCAACACTCGGTTGTCTCTGCTGAATTACGTCCTACAAGTCGAACCTTTACAAGGTGTCAGAGCTTTGCCAGTTAGTTCAGTGTTAAGAAAGCGAGAAAAGTGACAAGCATATCAAATTTCTCCACAAAATGGTTTGCTGTTCTGCTTACACTTTGGTTTGCTGTTCTGCATATTGTTGTAAAAACGTGGTCAAAGAAATTTGAAAATGTTTTTCAAGCTTCCAGATGATTGGCCCTCGAGAAAACGTGTGCAGTCGCTGTGAGTCCAGCTCATGCTGGCTTCCTCTCCAGCCGTATGTGGGAAGGTCTGCCAGCAACCTGTGGATGGTCATTGATTTCCCTCGGGCTCTCCTGGGTTTCTTCCCACCATAATGCTGGCCACCGTCATATAAGTGAAATATTCTTGAGTACGACGTAAAACACCAATCAAATAAATAAATAAAACAAGAAAGCGTGGATTCACAGCACAAAACAGAAAGGTTTTATTCCCACTGAACACAGCTATATCTGCTCTCACCATTTTCAGGCAGAAAGCTACAAGAGGAATAAGCCTGCAGGTGAACTCAAACTTTGGCTACCGTGGGGGTACAGTCAACTAAAACCTGAAGTTATATGTATACCAACCATACTCACCAGATTTGTACGAAACCCCCGATGCTGACATATGCATGATAATTAGCCCAGTTCTAAGGCTTTCCTGTCAACCTTGCCAACTTCTACACAATTCCGCCATTTCCACAACAATACCTGCACAAAGTGGTTATAAAATACCATTATTTTTAAACTGAACTAAAAACGGATAGATCGCAAATCTCTGTACATTAACGCTGAAATCCACATCGCACACGTATTTATATTGTACGCGACTATAGGCCCCTATGATAGATAGTAAATCTCTGTACACTAACACTGATGTCCACATCGTGCGTGTATTTATATTGTACACGACTATAGACCCCTATGATAGATAACAAATCTCTGTACATTAACACTGAAGTCCACATCGCACACATATTTATATTGTACATGACTATAGGCCCCTATGATAGATAGCAAATCTCTGTACATTAACGCTGAAGTCCGCATCGCACATGTATTTATATTGTACACGACTATAGACCCTTATGATAGATAGTAAATCTCTGTACATTAACGCTGAAGTCCACATCGCACACGTACATCTGTATAAGAATTTAGAATCACTCTGGGAATAGAATGATATTTATTTGAAGCGGACAGAAGGAAAGAATAGTAAATATTAAATGGTTAATGGTTAGAGATGACAGTGTCATATATCGGATCTTCAATGTTGTCCACTATGGGTTCAAATATTTCTCAGAGTTCCTCCCAGTAACTTACAAATTACAATTTAAGCAGGTTATAATCTTTATTATTAGGACAAGTGGCTAAATCTGGACACTAATCCTTTAATTTAATTTTGGCCAAGTGCCATTAGTTTTGTATAAGGCCAAGACTGGTACTGATACTTAAGCCTGGCTTATCTTTAATACACTTTTGAACAAATGGCCCCTGATTTCTTCACATTAACATCTGTGATGAATTACATTCTTTTATCCCTGTTGCAAATTCTGAAGATGGATGGAATCAGGAGGGCTGACCCAATGCTGGGTCAACCCACTCCATGGGTTACAACATTTGTTGCTCTGTCTGACTCTGTCTTTCTCATCACACAACAGAGATGCCCCTGCCACTCCATGGGTTACAACATTTGTTGCTCTGTCTGACTCTGTCTTTCTCATCACACAACAGAGATGCCCCTGCCACTCCATGGGTTACAACATTTGTTGCTCTGTCTTACTCCGTCTTTCTCATCACACTACAGAGATGCCCCTGCCACTCCATGGGTTACAACATTTGTTTCTCTTTGTACACTGTCCATTTTGATGGATGTGATAGGTATTCATTCATTTCTTGAAAGAAAACACCTATAGTTCTAATTCAACATAAAAAATGGCCGAGTATGGATCATTTTTGTACCTTATTGTAACATTTTTTTTTATTTTGCAGCCCAGCCAGAGCAACCACAAGTTCATAGAGTCATTTCTTCAAAGATGTATTCAGGTATCTGGGCAAAACAAGAAGGAATATGACGATTTCAAGTACAAAACACAAGCTCTGGATAACTTCAAAAAGAAAAAGAGGCAATTTGACAAAACTCCAGCAAAACGTCACACACTGACAGCACGTGAGAAAAGAGACTTGAAAGTTTTTCAGCTTGACAAGAAAGGTGTATATGAGTAAGTTGAATAACTTTATCACTTGATGTAAGTGAGTAGTAAAGCACTGGTCGTCACAATGTTAGTAGATATTAACTGTGTAGAACATAATGCTTGGTGTCTTCAGCATGGTGTTTCATTGAGGCAGCACTATAAAATGTCTGCACTGGGCTACATGTAGCCTATTACATGGGGATAGAGTAGGGGTAGGACTGAAATATTGTTGAAAGTGAGGTTAAAAGAAAAGATTTATTCAGGAAGATCGGAGGAAACATGCCTGGTTGGCCACGAACATGTTTTTCTGATGTGCTTGGTAACTCAGTTTCAAATTAAATTTTGATCTGGAATTCATACAAGGACAAGATGATGTCATGTCATTTTCTATTGAACACACTTATAGTTAAAACAGTTAAAGGTGAACACTTACGATCTCGGATTATCATCATGGTTGTAGAGATAACTCTATGATCTGATTAATGTCCAGTTGATAACATGACAGTGCTTCCGATTTTCTCAGTGTGTCCGACTTTGCTTACTTGGAAATGAGATATCTCTCTTAAACAATATCACATAGACAAAAAGTTATGCTTTTTAATTTGCATGTGAAATACTTTATCAATGCATATATGCATTTAATCTGGTGTTGTCTTTCATTTTAAATCCTTCTACAATGTTAAAGCAAAAGGTCTTTGGTCCTTGTCCAGAGAGTACCTTTTTCTCAAAGACTGCCCTCGTGGGCTCTCTGTTTACAGCTATGATGATTATCTACCAATGAATGCAATATGGATTGATTACATCAAGGATTTAGTGGGACTTCAAAGGTGAGCTGTGAAATCTTTCTTCTCATTTTACACTGGGACTAAAAACTATTCTGATGATTGAAGAAGAATTACACAAGAAAATTTGGTAGGAAAGGTCAGTGGATATTATGCAAAGTTAAGCTGGCATTACAGTGTTTGCTGATATTTAGGTGTGGAATTCCATGAAATTCCAGACCATTTAGTCATGAGTGATCCACCTGACTGAAGTTCCATGAGATGGTCATGAATTATCTTTGGGACTGAAGTTCTTTCACATTGTCATGAGTGAACCTTGGAACTGAAGTTCCTTCAGATTGTCATAAGTGATCCTTGGGACTGAAGCTCTTTCAGATTATCATGAGTGATCCTTGGGACTGAAGTTGCTTCAGATTGTCATAAGTGATCCTTGGGACTGAAGCTCCTTCAGATTGTCATGAGTGATCCTTGGAACAGAAGTTCCTTCACACTGGAATTCCTTCATATTGTCATGAGTGATCCTTGGGACTGAAGTTCTTTCAGATTATCATGAGTGATGCTTGGGACTGAAGTACCTTCACAGTGTCATGAGTGAACCTTGGAACTGAAGTTCCTTCAGATTGTCATAAGTGATCCTTGGGACTGAAGCTCTTTCAGATTATCATGAGTGATCCTTGGGACTGAAGTCGCTTCAGATTGTCATAAGTGATCCTTGGGACTGAAGCTCTTTCAGATTATCATGAGTGATCCTTGGGTCTGAAGCTCCTTCAGATTGTCATGAGTGATGCTTGGAACTGAAGTACCTTCAGATTGTCATGAGTGATGCTTGGAACTGAAGTTCCTTCACACTGGCACAAGTGATCCTTGGGACTGAAGTACCTTCACAGTGTCATGAGTGAACCTTGGGACTGAAGTTGCTTCAGATTGTCATAAGTGATCCTTGGGACTGAAGCTCTTTCAGATTATCATGAGTGATCCTTGGGTCTGAAGCTCCTTCAGATTGTCATGAGTGATGCTTGGAACTGAAGTACCTTCAGATTGTCATGAGTGATGCTTGGAACTGAAGTTCCTTCACACTGGCACAAGTGATCCTTGGGACTGAAGTACCTTCACAGTGTCATGAGTGAACCTTGGGACTGAAGTTGCTTCAGATTGTCATAAGTGATCCTTGGGACTGAAGCTCTTTCAGATTATCATGAGTGATCCTTGGGTCTGAAGCTCCTTCAGATTATCATGAGTGATCCTTGGGTCTGAAGCTCCTTCAGATTGTCATGAGTGATGCTTGGAACTGAAGTACCTTCAGATTGTCATGAGTGATGCTTGGAACTGAAGTTCCTTCACACTGGCACAAGTGATCCTTGGGACTGGAATTCCTTCATGTTGTCATGAGTGATGCTTGGAACTGAAGTTCCTTCATATTGTCATGAGTTATCTTTGGGACTGAAGATCTTTCAGATTATTTTCAGATTGTCATAAGTGATCCTTGGGACTGAAGTACCTTCACAGTGTCATGAGTGAACCTTGGAACTGAAGTTCCTTCATATTGTCATGAGTTCCCCTTGGGACTGAAGATCTTTCAGATTATCATGAGTGATCCTTGGGACTGAAGTTCCTTTAGATTGTCATAAGTGATCCTTGGGACTGAAGTACTTTCACAGTGTCATGAGTGAACCTTGGAACTGAAGTTCCTTCAGATTGTCATAAGTGATCCTTGGGACTGAAGCTCTTTCAGATTATCATGAGTGATCCTTGGGACTGAAGTTGCTTCAGATTGTCATAAGTGATCCTTGGGACTGAAGCTCCTTCAGATTATCATGAGTGATCCTTGGGTCTGAAGCTCCTTCAGATTGTCATGAGTGATGCTTGGGACTGAAGTTGCTTCAGATTGTCATAAGTGATCCTTGGGACTGAAGCTCCTTCAGATTATCATGAGTGATCCTTGGGTCTGAAGCTCCTTCAGATTGTCATGAGTGACCCTTGGGGTTGAAGTTCCTTCAGATTGTCAAGAGAGATCCTTGGGACTGAAGTTCCTTCACACTGGCACAAGTGATCCTTGGGACTGAAGTTCCTTCAGATTGTCAGAATTGATCTTTGTGACTGAAGTACCTTCACAATGTCATGAGTGATACTTGGGGCTGAAGTTGGTTCAGATTATCATGAGTGATCCTTGGGACTGGAATTCCTTCATATTGTCATGAGTGATCCTTGGGACTGAAGTTCCTTCAGATTGTCAGAATTGATCTTTGGGACTGAAGCACCTTCACAATGTCATGGGTGAATGGGTGATCCTTGGGACTGAAGTTGGTTCAGATTATCATGAGTGATCTTTGGGACTGAAGTTCCTTCACAGTAAAGATTGTCACAAAGTGCCTCCATGAGACTGAAGGTCTTTCAGAGCATCATTCACAAGTGATTCTTTAAGATTACTGAAGATTGACATGAGTGATCTCTCTAGATTGCCATGAACTAAGATCATTTTGACTTTTGAACTTCCTTTAGTTTGTCATGAGTGTTATCTTCAAGGGCCAGAACAGTTCCCTTGCTAGGGTGGATCTGAAATTCGTGATTGTCATGAATACTGAATGTTATGTTTACAGCCTTAAAAGCAGATCTCTATCTCAGGTCACCCCCAAACTGCTGAAGGCTGATTACCATGGCTGTATCCTCGGAGTCGTCCGGTCAAAATGTCCAACATACGTTGGCAGTAAGGGCATCGTCATACAGGAAACAAGAAATACTTTCAAAATGGTTACCGAAGAAAATAAGATCAAAGGTAGTGTATGTGAAGTTTTAGAGGCCAGGGGAGAGCTTTGTGAGAGTGTATTTAGTATTCCAGGCTTAAATCTGGATACCTTTCTTGGCCTTTTACAAACTTGAGTTAAAATCCTGACCAAAGTTAATACAGGTCTTAACAGCTAGTACACTTTTGAACAACTGGGCCCTGCTCTGTCTTTGGAGGGGTACATGTGACAATAGAGAAACATTAAATTGATTCCTGATATAAAAATCTAGCTAGATATTGTATGAGGTGAAATATAATGTGTTAATTCTGATCCATTCTAGCTTTAGGGCAGGAATTTTTTTATTGATGTATTTTCCTGTAAGGTAGCAATGGTGAACCTTTCCTGTCCAAATGTAAATCAGGTCCAAGCTGTGTAGTATGTTCATCATTCCTGCCTTTGCAATGGTGATTTTTGGGCAAATTATATCAGTGCTCATTTAATACAAGAGAACAGTTGTCAGTCCAGCCTGGACCTGAGTGGCCTGTGCGCCGAAAACATACATCATTGAACGAAATCAATTGATGACTGTCTGTGTTGAAAACTGGAATTTTCTCTCAAACATATATTACATTGGATATCATGTGAAGATGTACAGCAGAAAGTTAAAAGCATGAACATTGAGAAAAAAAAGCAAACAAGCAGCAACAATGAATCTATACCAAAATTGTGTTACTTGTCTCTTGATAGCATGCAGATTATATATGAACTTTTTTGTATACAAAACTTTTTTTAAGGATTCATGAAAAACGATATGCCAAAAAAAAAACATTAGAAAACTTAAATTTGATTTTGTAAGCATATTTTATATTTGTTAATAACCACTCTATTTGATGTATATTTTCTGTCAGAGATCGGAAATTACTTCATCCATAACCACATTGGGAACCGGGGACAAACTTCCGGGCTCCCTCCCTAGCCAAATTGTTTTGACAGCTTTCATCAGAGACTTCTTTATTGTCAGACTGACCACTGAGCCCCTGAAGGAAACTACTTTAAAGCGATATATACACCCCAAGAAGAAAGCTGAGCTGTACTTCTATATTTTAGGCCATGCCATTTACACCTTATTATGGAATAAAAACCAAGCGCTTCATATATCCTTTAACTTGTAAACTAAAGTAACATGACCGTAAGTATCAATGCCTTCCACATTTTTCCTTTCAGTTATACCTAAGGCCAATTCTGTGTTCATGTTCGAATACGACGGATTTCAGTTCAATATCCATGGCAACCAGTTCCGTGTTCCTGCCAGTGACAGAGTGCGGAAGAGATTTAAGCTCAAGGCATCGTTAGACTTGTGATATTTACTGATGTGTAGCTGTAGCTAATATTACTGTATTAAACATAAAACTTTGTCAAGGTATTAAAACATTGCACATAATGTATATTTTAAACCTAAACTAATAAAATATGTAATATATATCGGGTGCGCATAAAAAAATGGGCCGTACTTTGATGCTACACTGGTCCATTATCCTTTGTTCAAACCCTTTCGAACTTTAGATATTCAAATAGCATGATTTTGTTAATATACTCACCAGTTTTCAAGGTCATAGCTTGAGTAGTCTGTACAAAGGGTTAAAAAGAAAGCATAACCTTAAAAAGGCACGTTCCGGTGACCCACATTGCGTCACCTGTCAGGTGTCATGAGTAGAGCGCGCGCTGCACCTGTGTGACACGCATCAAGGTAGAACATCATTTTGAAATGTCCGGAACATTCGTTTTTGACTCTATTTTGAGTTTGGTCCCATGAACAGAAACCTTAAAGGATGAAATTGAAATTTGGTCTGTATACTAAGGACATAATGGCTTTTAAGTGTGTAATTTTTTAGAAGCTGACCTAACAGGGTTTCGGAGATATTGAGTGTCAGAGTACGGCCCATTTTTTTATGCCCACCCGATATGTACATATATAAATAGTAATAATTTTCATGGTTTTCCAAGGAATTAAGTGGAAGAAAATGTTTGGATAGAAAGTTTAAAAATCATGTGAAACTATTCTGGCCACAGTACATGGCAGACACAGTTCCGTTTAAGGTGCTAAGTGTTTATATTGAATGTTTTTCTGACCTTGTTACATGTAAGTTTATGACTTGTACAAGTTAGTAGTAGAAATATGCTGGGTGAACTGGGGCCACTGGAGTCTGACTTCAGCAGAGTTCTACTTCTTTTAGTGACGTTAAAACAACATGACCCCTCAATTAATGACCCCTCCCTTTCCTAATCCCTCCCACTCATCTACTTTGTTTTTGCCTTATAATGGGCATTATGATGACGTTTTGTTACTGAGCAAACCGAAACAGACTTGTTTCAATGAACTGTAGATTCCTTCCACCCATCTACCATGTTCTTTGCCTAATTAGGACAAAGTGGATCACAGCTTTGTGATGAAATTTTGTCATAGAGCAAAGTTAAACAGGTTTGTTTTTATTAATGAATTGGAGAAAGTTCGTTTGGCCAGATCGACGCCAGATCCGCGTCACGTGTAGCTACATTTTCGTGAGTTATACGTGTATTAAACTATTTATTATCTTGATTATTTGTTTTAAGCATGCTAAGTTAAAATGATCAGAATTTCAACATTTTAAAACTTCTAAATCAAACGTTTCACCCTTGGTTGTTTGTGAAGTTACAGATCATGTCTGTTGACAATGTTATACTTTATGTTACATGTGTGTGTATTAATTTCTGAGTTCTGTTTATTAAACAAACATTTTTCTGCGCATGCAAAGCTAAGTGTTCTGGTTTTATTATATTAAAATATGCAACGCATAAACTATTGAATTTAAAAACTTCGGACGTTCAGCTCGAATTTTAGTCAACGTTAGTCTGATCTATATTCTGTGCTAACCTACCACGCCGGGTAAACAGAGAAAACGATGATTATACATGACTTCATAAAGCTATATGCAACTGACGATGTGTGTACCGACTTATGAGATATGAAGTAAAATGTGCGTCCAACCCGTCTGATGATCCCTTCGTTGGTTGGAGAGGTCAAACATTAGGCCTACTACCAAGCCAAATCGTTGTTTGAAAACACAAACCCACGGGTTGAAATCAAGTTAAATCTAACCACAAATCTAAGAATCTCAGTCTGTCAATCAGTCTGTGTTTGGTTTACCCGATCGACATAGTTGTCGGGTTTAACGAGTAGAAGTGCAGCGTGGAGTGTTAAAAGAATTTTGTATGCAAAGTAGGCAATGATGAAGTCGCATCTTCTCAACCTGCACTGCCTTCGGCATGCTTGCTTGGTGAACAAAACATATATTTCATTTATCTCCTTCAGGGTTTAGAGAGAGTAAAGAGGATTCTGACTGCTGTCAGATAATTATTTTTGACGAACACTACGCTAGTTTGCTAAGAGTACGAGGGGAAGATTTTAACAGGATGTCCAATTCACTGCACCGGCCGAGGTAGGGAAATCCACAAACGACACGCCAGTGTAGGGAGCGGCTACAAGATCCGATTGTGTATTTACAAGCTGATTAATATTTTGGAAGTCTGCCAGCAGCCTGCGTTTGATCCTGGGCTCGCCTCTGGGCTCTGCCTGTCTCTCCTGAGCTTTATTCAAGGTCGTCTATTCCTTGGTATACAATACATGACTTCACAGTTTCGCGTGTGGAACTAAATAAAACCACGTGGTGCTTCGTGTTCATTCAGTAAGCCGGGTTTGGTTGCGTAGGCATTGGCAGATCCAATTCTCGATCTTATCGTCGTGCTGAGAGTTGGTGAACGTTCCAGTGAGTAACCTACTTGACCGTTTAACACAGTGTAAACTATTTTATACAGATATTCTGACATTAAATTTTCATGGGGGCGAAAAATCGATGTGCCGTCATTTTTGCAAACGCCACTGTGCTTGGCATTTAACCCCATATACCGAATTCCTGTATTTAGCTGCATTAGTTTCTGGGGGGAAAATTTAGACAACCGAGCAAATATATATTCAGTGTTATGGTAATACGGGTAAGGATAGCTTTTATGAAGTTTTTAAGCCTTGTATCGATGTATCTTTGTCAACATTAATAAGTTAATCAGCAAGAAAACGAAGCAAATATATATATATATATATATATATATATATATATATATATATATATATATATATATATATATATATATATATGTGTGTATGTATTAACGTACCGTTGCCTAAAAATCTAATGTAATAAAGGATAAGGGAAGATAAAAAACGTAATTGCATTATTTATAGGCTCTTCCCGCCTGGTGTTGTTCCACTGAAGTTCACCAACGATGGTACTTAAAAGTGCAGACGGAAACGGATGGAAAATGTGGGCTGTGTGTTGTTTATGGCTCCGTTGTCTTTTGGCGCGAGACCTACCGGAAGTTGAGGGGAATTAATTAAGGAAAAATCACAAAGCCTCCTTCGCTATCTGTAACGTTATATCTAAGGGTGAGTTAAAATACAGATCGTGTTTTATGGCAGCAGATCGATGTACAAGGCAGTGAAAGCCTGGGAGTTCCAGAACGTCACTTTGATAGTTCCGAAATCGGGTAACGTCAAGTGGTGGTTTAGGATTTCCTTCCGCTACGTTGGTCCACACACGCCAAGTACCTCCACCAGCATGCGTGCCGGGGTGACAAACCAGAAATGAGCGCGGATATACATTCCCTAATAATTAGAATCATTTTGTTAAGACACATATATTCAAGCCAAATTCGAGAACGTGTTGATTTTCTTGAACGTGGGATTAATTTGGGGTTATCTACATTGTAAGAGGTTAACTAATGGAAACGCGTGGTTTTGTTCTGGAACGCAAATTGCTGTGCTGGTGTACGCAGCGTTACGAACCATGTTTTACAACCTCACAAACAAACGACAAAGTGAGATTTAAACCTACACAAGCCTCCTGGACATGAACAGATTTTTTAAATTTATTTTAGAGTAGTCCATATAATAACCTTTCACAAAAAATCAGCCTCGTTTGTGCACGTACCTTGCCAGAACTGGGCGGAAGATCGAATTCAAGACATGGCGGACGTAGGTTTGACTTTTCCGATTCAAAAGATTAAACATTAATTAATGTTAGAAGACGGCTTACCGATGCAGGCTTTGCGTCGTAAGTCTACACATCGGATCACTCATGGCATCAGTGTATACCAAACATAAAAGGACGGTTTGCAAAGTTGTAAAGGTTAGAGAAATTTTCCACGAGAAGTAGTGTAACATCGAAGGACTTCCATGGCTGTGATTATAGCGTTCCAGCGCTTCACAATACCTGGAGCCTCTCACAAATGCGGTCGCTGTGAATTCACCTACGGATGGTGGTGGGTTTTCCCCGGGCTCTGCCCGGTTTCTTTCCACTATAATGCTGGCCGCTGTGGTATTAGTGAAATATTCTTGAACACGGCGAAAAATACAAATCAAATAAATAAAGTAAATAAATCAATGACATCGAAGCTGAGCTCTACGTAAAAGCAGGTTAATTTTACCGTTGAAAATTGGCAATAAAGTTCCTACAGTTTATAAAACGAGTCGCATTACAACTTTTTCAAACTTAAGAATGATTTTAACTCTTTAAGTAGGACAGGAACGAGTGATCTTTACTGAAAAGCAATAATCGAGCTATTCTTGGTAAATACAGAATATTCGACTTCATTAGCGAATATGTTTTTTTTGGGGGTCAAAAATCTCGATCCGGTACTGGTATATTACTGCGTTTTTCACTATTTGTTGATGTTTAATTAATATGGTCTGCCATCACCTTTATTGGTTGAGAATAGCCGAACAAGCAACATACCTATACGCAGACAATATTTCACCTCTTCAGGCACTGGCATCTGACAAATTATATGGCTATAATAAGGACATCCCACTGAGCGAGGGCTAGATTCGAACGCGCAACCTGTGATGTGGAAGAGACGTAGTTTGGACTGAAGACAGATATGTTCGCTTGGCCCACGATCAAGGGCCCAAAATATATCATTTAAGATAGACAAATCGCGGTGAATTATTTACAGAGCTCAGTACATACGCATCAGTGCATTGATAATCTACGGTGGGCTGTTCAAGCCATTTGAAATTTTTAACATTTTCTAATAATGATTTACCGTGGTTCAAGATTTTTCTGATGAAAGCTATTTATTAGAAACAAAGAATTTAAAATATATGGAAACGGCAATTAACGAAAACACAAAAATATTTTGGACAAAATTAATAAATTAATACACTGCGGAGAAATGGTGCACATCGCAGAGAAAAAGTGTACACAGCGGAAAAAACGTTTACACCGCGGACTGAAAGTTTATACCGGGGAGAAAAAGCTTACAACGCGGAGAAAAAGTTTACACCGCGGAGGGAAAGTTTACATCGCGGAGAAAAAGCTTATAGCACCGAAAAAAAAAGGCTCACACCGCGGAGAAAAGGTTTATACCGCGGAGATATGGTTTCCACCGCAGAGAAAAGTTTTTCGCTGTTTTTCTAAGATTTTAGTTTAATTTATAAATTTTGTGTGAAATTTTTTGTTTCTTCGTTAATTTCTTTTTGTATATACTCAAAATTCTATGTTCATAATGATAAGTTTTATTAGAAAGTCTTAAGAATTATTGTAAATCAGTAGAGAATATTCAAAATTTCGAATGGCACTAACGGGCCACCCTACTAAGCGGTAACGTGACTGTATTGTATCAGCCCTATTGTGTTTGTCTGCCTTCCTCCAGAGTAGTGTTCCATTAGTTTGTATTTGGTGTACGCGAGGTAAATTCACTTGCTGCTAAATTATTTAAAACACTACCACCATTTATTGTGTAGAAACCACATATGCTTTAACCACTTTACCTCCGGCGCTTACTCTTAAAATTATTATCTTGACCTACATTTAAAGGAAATACGTGAATTTTCAGCAAAAAGTTCCAATATACATTTATGAGTAAAAGTTGGTCTTCAGTCATACATGTTGAAACAGCCTAGATGCGAGTATCTCTAGCCCCGACAGTCCTTTCTCAGTCCCTGAACAAACGGCTCAAGTACTTCGAGGTTGACCAGAAATTGACTTCCTTCTTTACCTAACGCCTCCACTTCTCAGCTACTTGCCCCCAGTTAGAGGGATGTTAAGCACCCGTAGCGGACGTTGGGCTATAAAACACAACTAACGACGAGGAGGGAAAACCTCGCGCACGCAGTGAATCAAGGCCAGACGGAATACTCGACACAGGAAAACATGCAACGTGTTGGATTAATGTAGCTGTGTATTCTAGTGACTGGCGAAATTTCGCATTTCTGCGATATTTTAGTTGTTATACATTAGACGAAACTAAGATTACCAAGGTGAACTACGTGATGCATGTACGACTTTTGTGGATTACTTAACGCAATGAGTCGCAGTTTGTAGTTTTTTATATTTTTGAAGCGTGCTCGGATTACCTTTGCACTGTGACAACTGGACTGATTACAGTTGTCATGTGGGTACTGATATGAGATTTGAAAACCGATACAGGCATACAATTACAGCTCTGAGCAAAAGTTCCACTCTGAGACTATCGTGTTGAGAAACGAATTGTCCACCACAGGTTTGTAAATCATCTCGAACAACAAGAATTTTCGAAGGATCTGCTAGAGTTTTGAAATTTGTTTGTTTCACCAAAAGTTTAAACAGGTGTAATTTTTAAGCATTTTTAGGTATATTGGATTACAACAACTTCGTGTTCATTCACTCAAAACTGTTTGGAAACATGGACGCTGAGAGACTTGTCAAGCCATCGTGGTTGTCGGTTCCAAAGGCTATCCTGTTCATCGGACTGCTCATGTGTTTTACCCTTCACTTTGCGGAATCATCATTTAGAAGAAATGGGTAAGCCTCGCTTTTCCTTCCAGGAAATAGTATTTTCTGTGAAGTTCGATTTCAAATCAAGTCATCCAGTTATCAAATTATGATTGCCATTTAATAGCGAAAGTTTATCTCGAAGTCACATATTTTGAAACTTCCCCCGTATATGGAAACTTCCACCGTGTTGAACTAAATCGCCCCCTTGGTTATATGAACAGTTCCAATAAAAGCGCAGCTGAAAAACATACTTTGTTATCGACAACTTATATTCTAGCATATTCTATGTACACGATTTCAAAACTGATTCCACTCAGCCGCCTAGAACATACCTTGCGTCTTTCCAATATCCTTGAATACTGTTGACTGCTTCTTTTTGCTCAACATGTAAAACGGCTAGCCTCCATTTCTGTGGAATAAGATTCATGGAATTATTCCCAGCCCTTCTGCTGTAAGTTCTACAGATGGCCAAATGTCTTAAAGTGAAACGAGGCTTGTGGTATGTTAACGATGTTAAGGATGTAGCTAGCTTATTAAAGTATATCTTTTGGCATTTTGGCATTGCATGGGCTAGGTACAGACACAGACATGTTCATCAACCATGCAGCCTGTATTCCTAGTTAATCCCACAGTGTGTTTAGTTGTAAATGTTGAACTTGAAGGTGACATGGAGGGGTGGAAACGGTCAGGGGTGACATGAAGGGATGGAAACGGTCAGAGGTGACATGGATGGGTGGAAACGGTCAGAGGTGAAATGTAGGGTCAGAGGTGACATGGAGGGGTGGAAACGGTCAGAGGTGACATGGAGGGGGGGGGGGTACAGTCAGAGGTGACATGGAGGGGCGGAAACCGTCAGAGGTGACATGGAGGGGTGGAGACCGCCAGAGGTGACATGGAGGGTTGGAAACGGCCAGGGGTGACATGAAAGGGTGGAAACGGTAAGAGGTGACATGGAAGGGGTGGAAACGGTCAGAGGTGATATGGAGGGGTGGAAACAGTCAGGGGTGATATGGAGGGGGTGAAACAGTCAGAGTTGACATGGAGCGGTGGAAACAGTCAGAGGTGACATGGAGGGGGTGGAAACGGTCAGAGGTGACGTGGAGGGGTGGAAACAGTCAGGGGTGACATGGAGGGTTGGAAACGGTCAGGGGTGACATGGATGGGTGGAAATGGTCAGGGGTGACATGAAGGGGTGGGAATGGCCAGGAGTGACGTGGAGGGGTGGAGACGATCAGGGGTGACATGGAAGGGGGTGGAAATCTGTAAGGGGCGACATGAAGGGTTGGAAACGATCAGAGGTGACATGGAGGAGTGGAAGCGGTCAGGGGTGACATGGAGGGGTGGAAATGGTCAGGGGTGACATGGAGGGTGCAAATGGTCAGAGGTGACATGAAAGGGTGGAAACGGCCAGGAGTGACGTGGAGGAGTGGAGACGATCAGGGGTGACATGGAGGAGTGGAGATCTGTAAGGAGCGACATGGAGGGGTGGAAACGGTCAGAGGTGACCTGGAAGGGTGGAAACGGTCAGAGGTGACATGGAGGGGTGGAAACGCTCAGAGGTGATATGAAGGGGTGGAAACGCTCATAGGTAACATGGAGGGGTGGAAACGGTCAGGGGTGACATGGAGGGGTGGAAACGCTCAGAGGTGATATGAAGGGGTGGAAACGCTCATAGGTAACATGGAGGGGTGGAAACGGTCAGGGGTGACATGGAGGGGTGGAATTGGTCAGGGGTGACATGGATGGGTGGAGATCTGTAAGGGGCAACATGGAGGGGTGGAAACGGTCAGGAGTGACGTGGAGGGGTGGAGACGATCAGGGGTGACATGGAGGGGTGGAGATCTGTAAAGGGCGACATGGAGGGGTGGAAACTGTCAGAGGTGGCATGGAGGGGTGGAAACGGTCAGGGATGACATACTTGGGATGGAAACGGCCAGGAGTGACGTGGAGGGGTGGAGATGATCAGGTGTGATATGGAGGGGTGGAAATCTGTAAGGGGCGACATGGAGGGGTGGAAACGCTCAGAGGTGACATGGAGGGGTGGAAACGGTTAGAGGTGACATGGAGGGGTGGAAACGCTCAGAGGTGACATGGAGGGGTGGAAACGCTCAGGGGTTGAGACGGTCAGAGGTGACATGGAGGGGTGGAAACGGTCAGAGGTAACATGGAGGGGGTGAAACGCTCAGAGGTGACAAGGAGGGGTGGAAACGGTCAGGGATGACATACTTGGGGTGGAAACGGCCAGGAGTGACGTGGAAGGGTGGAGACGATCAGGGGTGATATGGAGGGGTGGAGATCTGTAAGGGGCGACATGGAGGGGTGGAAACGGTCAGGGGTGACATGGAGGGGTGGAAACGGTTAGAGGTGACATGGAGGGGTGGAAGCGTTCAGAGGTGATATGAAGGGGTGGAAACGCTCATAGGTAGCATGGAGGGGTGGAAACGGTCAGGGGTGACATGGAGGGGTGGAATTGGTCAGGGGTGACATGGATGGGTGGAGATCTGTAAGGGGCGACATGGAGGGGTGGAAACGGTGAGAGGTGACATGGAGGGGTGGAAACGGTTAGAGGTGACATGGAGGGGTGGAAACGCTCAGAGGTGACATGGAGGGGTGGAAACGCTCAGGGGTTGAGACGGTCAGAGGTGACATGGAGGGGTGGAAACGGTCAGAGGTAACATGGAGGGGGTGGAAACGCTCAGAGGTGACAAGGAGGGGTGGAAACGCTCAGAGGTAACATGGAGGGCGTGGAAACGCTCAGAGGTGTCATGGAGGGGTGGAAACGGTCATGGGTGACATGCACATTGAAGAGTGGACTATACTTTATATTCTACACTGACGGTCACAGCAAAGACTGCTCACTGTGAAAGGGCATCTTTTATTTATGCCATTGATCCATCGATCTTTAATTCGAAATGTTTCTATTTAATAGATTTTTAGATCCTGCATCGCTACCTTTAGGTATATATACATATATATATATACATGTATGTTACCCGAGGACGCATGGGTCAGTTTTATGAAGAATACTTGGTGTTAAGTAGTCCTTAGCTACGTAAATTACAACATATGTTGTTATGGTAGTGTAGTGCTTAGGGCCTACTTTGCACCGTGTGCTTCATGAAATCGAGGCGAGGCCTCGTAAGCTAGAAACCTCGGATCAATCCTGTTTCTTCGGCATGACGTTTTAGTGAGGAAGCATTAGATAGATATGAGGGCATTTGGTCCGGCCTGGTACAAGGATACACAATCGTGACATAACGATGTCGAAATTTACGTCAAACCCCAAGTACATGTAACAAACAAACAACCAATGGTCAGGTTCGACACCTCATGTGTATGTTACAGGTAAGGTCGGTAGTACCAACCGCAGTGAGATAGCGCCTACAGCTTGTGTATTTTCGTTGATATAGTTCTACGTTTAGCGGATCACTGTTGAAAAGGGGAAAACATTTCATCCTTAATTTCAAGTCGGTTTTAAGTTCGGTTTTACTTTTACTTTTCAGTACAGACATAAATGGTAACGTTTGTCCTATAAGAAATGCGTGAACATACCTCCGTGTTCTTGCACAAGTTCAGGGTTTATTAGTTATCCGATCCTGGCGGAAGTGTCCGACCCCTGAAAAGGGTCTAGTCACCTGTCGGGATACAGACAGCGAATGTGCGCCTATTTTGATTCAGAAACAACAGATTTCATTCAAACAGGGGACAATCTTAGCCTATTAGCTTCCAACCGTCTGCCGCTGATTGATATGCAACAAAGGTTCACCAAGACCTGTTAACCTCTGAATAGAATTTATCACTGTGTGTGTGTGTGGTTTATAGTTTTACTGCTCCCAAAGCTGAGAGAGTTGTTTTCTCAGCTGTTTTATACTCAATGAAATGTTAATCACTATTATCCAATTCAAATGGGTAGATCTAACTCTTAAATTCCACCTTCGCTCACAAAGCTATATATATATATATATATATATATATCGTCCACTGAAAAAGGATCAACTTTAAAATACGGCAAAATGATATTCAGTGTGATATGTTTTGTGAAATTCTAATTGTTTTGGATTGCACTGGTATTTGCCCAAAATATCATTTAGTTTTAATCGTGCATAAACAATCACAAATCTGTCTTTGACGGAATCCTAAACTTTTTATTTAAGATAGCTGCATATCCCTAGGTATTGTCCTCCTGTGTAATAAAGGGGATTAAAACTGACACATTAGGCCTACCTATAAGCTCTATGTGATGACAAATGCCAGTAATACAAATCTACGCTTATTAATTTATGTATTTGATAGGTGTTTTACGCCGCACTCCAGAACATTTCACTTATACGACGGCGTTGGGACACCGGGCAGATCCTTGGGGAAACCCACGTCCATTCGCAGGTTTTTATGCTGATCAAAGCCGATCCACCACTAGGGTGGTGTGAATTCACAATGCACTCGGCAAACTGGGGAACTGGGGTGCCCTACACCCAGTAACCTTTACTCGACACAGGCCACTTGTCTTTTAGTGCAGGGATCAGAGATACGGTGACCCTACAGTGACGTGAAACTCGCTGAATCCGTCATAAAACTGCCACAGATGTGTCAACCATGCGACACACGCATTCCTAGACTTCTAGGGTGTTTGGTGTGAGTGTGGGACGGGAAATGGTAAAGTGGGAATGGACAAGGTGTGGCCTGGACATTGCACTTAATTATCCATGTAAAGGTTATCCGCTTATTCGGTACCGGTTTTGCTCTCCCAAAGTAACATAAATGAAAACAGACCGTTGCGGACCATGTCTTCATTCGTAAATGTTGCATTTAGTATTTACATTTTATACCGCTTAGGCGCACCCGCCTCGAAGTCTGGAAACCTGGGATCAAACCCGGGTCGAGCTATACCAGAGGTTTTTAAAAAATGGTACTTGTTGCTACCTCGCTAGTCTGCCTTCGGTTAGCCCTCAGGCAGTATGGCCCTGCCACAAGAACATGCAGAACATGTACTCACAACTAATGACCCTTCTTCGTCATATTACTGAAAGATTGTTAAATACGACAAAAATCCCGAAGATTATTTCATGTTCTTAAACATGTAGGCACCAATTACATGACAGAAGAGGAAAGCAGTCTGTCTTTATGACAATACAGCATTGTGAGTCATTCTATACCAGTGGCGAACAGTATATTGTAGTGACCATCACTGCATAGTTTATATTATTTTTACCGAATTCTGCTTAAGCTATGGTACTGGAGGGCGTGTTATTTGCTACTAATGATGCATTTACATGAACGATTTAGAATAAAACCCCACCTGAGGTAAATTGACAAGAGGGCCTTATTTGGCAAGTTATCGTGACTATTCGCCAACTATCGCATTGTCGTCGCTGCCCTGTTTTTTCTGTCTGCGCTGTAGTGTTTTATATTTCATATAAACCTGCACACCATATAGCGATCAAAATACAATCTGTCAAACGTCCTCAAGTTATATTGTCCGAAAGATTGGGAAAACAAAAAACAAGGTAGTCATACTGTTTTATGCGCATGCGTGAAAACAAATCCTGGCCATACACCTTTCTCGTTTTTCAAGTCCAGACAAAACTAAACGGAGATGAACGGAAGTTTCTTCGTGGAATTTGTCATATTCGGACAGAGAGGGGATCATTCCAATGCACTTTAGAAATATTCGTGTGCCAAAGATATTCTTTCACATAGTGTTGGTGTCATATAAGTTGTTACAATTTAAGTATTTTCTTGAATAAAACCCTAACGGAGATAAGTTGACACGAGACATGATTTCGCTATTTGACGGCTTTGGTTTTGCGAGATATGTAATGTTTTATTTTATAGTCGCCTTAGGTTTGTGAATTTACGCAGTGAGAGCGGTGCACGTGTAAGTAAATTTAGGACGGAGTGTCCAGAGCCGATGGCTATCTAAATCACAACTGTCAGTGTTTTAATTTTTATGAGTCAGTTGATCATTTTTTGATGCATTGTCCATTGTTTTTTAGTCGTAGGGAAGTGATGATGGATACAATAAAAGTGTCTTGATATGCTGGGTAGGATGACACTACTTTGTTATTATATGGACAATGCGATGTCAGTATGGAAATTAACGCGATTGTTTGGAGTGCTTGTGAACCGATTAAAGACGCTAAATGATTTGTGTAATATCTATACTTGTATAAAATATATCTGGTTCGATACCTAATGTACACATAATTTTTATCGTCTTATCTCTTTCATACGAATGGACTTATCAGCACATTGTAAATGTTTGCACTTCATTATATCTATGTAAATTATGTGATGGCCTTCACACTATGACTCCCCTAGTTTTAAATCAGTTCAACACATAGTTTTCTCACCTTTAATTAAGTCTCTGTTGTTGTAAAACAGCGGCCTCTAAGTATTGCGCTTACGTATGTTCCGTGATCCAAATACACTATCATTAAAACAACTGATTCCGCTCAACATGGGGCTTTGTCAGAAAGTTTGTCAGACCTGTGTCGAAGTGCGGCGGTTTATACTCGGGCAATCCAGTTTCCTCCAACCAAAGATTCGCCTGCCCTTGTATGCATGAAAAATTCTTGAGTATCTATATTCTATAAGCACGACATCCAATTCAAATGTTCATACTCTAAATCCATGAATAAACTGCATGACGAATACAAGGATAGGCATCTCAGTCTCACTTTCTAATTGCAACTGTTCATGAATGCTTACAAAGCCCCTAACCCCATGTTTGGCGGAATTAGACACCACTATGGCACATATCGCCAGAGATCCTGTCTATATTTGTTAACAAAAGTGTTAGAAGCCTTTCACTGACTTTTCGTCATTGTCTTTCTTCAGAAACTGGTGTTCTAAGATGGTGACGAAGATGATATCCTGTAAACAGATCAATGGTACTCATACCCAGCTGGAAAAGGAATGGCGACAATGCCCACACTTCCCCTTTGACTACTCCTGTAGTGGATTTCGGTGAGTATTCCACCAACGACCCATTCCTCAAAGCCATTTCTGCCATTAAAATTTCAACAATGTTAACTGTTTACTTTCTAAAAAGAAACTTAGTCATTTTTTTTTGATAACATTAGACAGTCGCCCCTGTTTGTCATCTTTTTGACTTCACAATCAAATCACGTGAGATGTTCACATATTAACAAACATCAACAGTTTATTATGTAAAAATGTCACATGTTTATTATAGGAAACACGTTTACATATTTATCAGATTGTTACATCTAGTATAAACAGTCATGCTTACTGGACTATTTATAATAAAATATTTATTTTAATATTTCACATGTTTACTATGATAAACACATGTCTAGTTACTAAGCATATTTTTTTATGAATAAACACCGAAACGCGTTTCTACACCATAACTTTTTAAGGTATAGTATAAACCGGTGATATGTGTCGATATAGGGAGACGGGGTAACCACTGTATTTTTGTTACAATGTTGTCCACAGGGCAGGTCTAAACAATGTGTAGTTTATTATTTATTACAATGGTGTTTAATACCGTATGAACGAATGCTTCATTTAACCCCTGTGCGATTTTGTTACAGTGCTATTCGGAAAGCATATGTAACCATATAAGTTTGTTACGATGTTGTCCACAGGGCAGATGTAAGCAACGTGTAACAGTATTTCAGTTTCGACCAGAAGGCAGATGCAACCACCGTACAAATGTGACACATGCTGTCCAGAAGGCATATATAATCATAGTATAACTGTGGTACGGTGTTGTCCATAGAGCAGATGTAACGACCGTGTAAATCTGTTACATTTTTATCCAGAAGGTAGATGTAATCACTGTCTAACATCTGTTACAGAGTTGTCCAGAGGCCTACTTATGTCACGGTGTTCCGGGAGGTCCGGGATCTGGAGTGGCAGTGTTGTCCAGGATACTCCGGTCCTGAGTGTGACACCGGTAACGCTGACAAATCTAGTTCTTACCTCTCCACACCGTCTGATGCATGAACCATATTTCCATCCATATCCTTTGACCCATTGACTGGTTTACTAAATCTAAGACAATTACACAGTTATTTCTTCACTCGTTTATCATTTTTATTCAACTCTTCGTTCTGCTATTTTTGTTAATCATTCAGTTATATATTTTAATTATCCTCCTTCGTGTGTTAAATTATCTTTACCTTTTTATCGTTCATTCACTGGATCCCTGACTCAGTATCTACTTAGTTACTCGAAGTCATAGATTCATCTCGTAATAATGGAACTCAGCGGTTCCTATTTATGTTCAACCATTCACAGTAATCTATAACTTTACCCAGGGCACCTGTCAGGTAGAAACATCTTACGGCATTTGGACTGGGTTAGGGAGACAGTCTGGACTAAGACGCAAAACACTAGTTAGCTAGAATAAAATGACAGAGCAAAGAGAAACCAGAGTACTGTAACCAACATGGTTAAAACAGTTTACATGGTGTCTAGGACAAAACCAGTGGTGAGTCAGAGACGGGTTAGTTACAACGCCGGGGTTACCCGGTCGGGACAAGCCACTCCTAACTTCCTTCCCTCTTCATACAGGAATAAATAATAACGCACACAAGAGTGATTTTGACAGAAGTACGCATGCCTTTTAAGGATAACTGGCTACAAGAATAATGGGCCAAGCTAACATGTATGCAGTCGCTTGGCGGAGGCCTATTCACATCATAGTAGAGCTGTAATATGTTAAACAAGCCTCGAATTAACCTGGCTTGAATTGGAATGGAACAATATTAAGATTTGTTAACCAATAAGACGCTGAAAAGTTGTACAGCCATTTTAAATTACCTTAAGGAGAAACATCTTAAGACCTCACGTCAATTTCATTATTAAAATTAGCATTACAATCTCCTAAAAGTATATATATAATATTGTAAGGGAAGATAGTTACTTGGAAGTAGAAGTAGTCGGCAGTTTCCAGTGATGCTCAGAAGATATGTGTATATAAACTGCAGAGAGGTAAAAGAAAATGGCCTAAGATACAATGGCATAGTTTTATAGACCATACTGATCATATTGGATACCAGTAATTTGGAACTAAGAGTTTGTGTTTTGTTTTTTTTTTACTTTTTGGTGAAGCTGTTTTGGGTCTACTCATGCCAAACAGTGAAAACGGTATTTGGGCTGACAAAGACATTTGTGTCTTCCACGGTACATGTACATCTGTTCAAAAATAGAATTCAAACATTAGAATTTAATTTTTAATTTTCTCAGTCAAAGTAAGTGATTATAATAAAAGGTCGTTTTGGATGAATGGCTAACGCTTGCTTAATCTTTTACTTATAAAATTACCACATTCGTATACATCAAACGACAATCACTTCTAGAAATGTCACCTTTCTTTTTATCTATATGAAGTCAAGTACTTGTTTATGGAGATTTAAAATAAGCCAATAAACTCCTGACGTTGAAGAGGTTTGTCAGCTATCTGCCGTAGGTTGGTAGTTTGCTCTGGGACCCTGCCAGGTTTCCATCACCCACCCCATAAATACTCAAGTTAAATATTCTTGAGTGCATCGTCAAACCGCATTCCGATCGAATCAAATGAAATCCAGACACATATATGAATTAACATTTATGAATGTTTTGTTTTTATTTTTTCACACATTTCAGAATGCTTTAACTGCACAAATATACAGATGTTGCACGATCGTATTGAAGAACTGAACGAAAGGGTAAGTCTATTCGTGAAAATTGTCTGGATGAGACAGAGCAGTATACGCAACTTTCTTTAAAACATTTCAAGAAAGTTAAGGCAGTTTAATTCGCATACGTATTCCCCACCTCTCGTTACAAAACAAATAAATTTCTTTTGTCTCATGGGGACCTCGCCATTTACAACGTTAAAATGATGCTTATGTTCGAAGGAGTTTAATGCAACGTGTCGGCTTAATAAATTGTAGCGACCTTTTTTTTTTACCGATTTTGAACGGTAATATGAGCACAGACAATGTGGATATTTTGTGAAAGAAATTTGCTCCGAACGATTTGTTTGCCAAAAGTCAGCCTCTGACCAATTAGGTGACAGATTCGAATTCCACTATCGCCGAATTGGCTGCGTCATTTCGTCAAGCAACACGAGCTTTAGTAAGATTAGAAACAAAACCTCACTACACAATATCCGTTTTAATTCTACAGATACTGAAAATAAAGCAGAAGTGTTGTCAGTTTTTATATAGCTAATCAGTCTGCACGTTTGGAATATGTTACTTGTAGATGATACTTAAGATTTATCGACTTATTTCTTCAGGTTGAGAGATATCGGAATGGAGACAGTCAGAAACCTGCTACATCCCCGGAACCAGGGGCAGTAACTCCAAGCCAAGCGTCCGACGAGACACCGAAAGGGCCTGACATTTGTCAGTGTGAACCATCGCCACCTGGACCCCGAGGACCCCCGGGTCCTCCGGGTCCTCCAGGGAAACCCGGAATACCGGGTGTTGTTAAGGAACGAGGAGACATAATACCCACGTACCCTGAACGGAGTTCTGACAGGGGAAGTCCGGTCAATTTAGCACGGCAGCGTGGATCGGGAGGAGGCGGGGTCGGTGAGGGCGTTTGGGGGCCTCAGACCCCACTCGAAAGACAAGGTCCCAGAGGATTTACGGGGCCCAGAGGGTCGCCTGGAATTCCTGGACCTCCGGGACCTCGCGGCCTGGATGGACTTAGAGGGTATCCGGGTCATCCTGGAAAAACAGGCTTACCAGGAAAACCTGGACCACCGGGACCACCCGGAAATTCCGCTAGATACCGAACAGGACCCGGAGATTTTCCCTACGGTAAATTCTGTGATGAATATACAATGGGGTCGTGTGTTCGAATCCAGCTGTAGCTGCTTAGGCTTCGGTTTTAAGCAAGGAGGTCGGTGGTTTAATCCAGGCTCTCCGGTTTCCTCCTAACTTTACAGCCTTCCAATAAGTGAACTATTCTTAAGAAAAACGTTAAATAAACATACAACATGGCAACGAAGACATTGCAGTAGCTAGCAAGTGGCCACACCTTACTAGCAAAGTCCAGCTTGTTTTCAATTTACTTGAGTTATGACTTCTTTCTAAATATTCCTGAAATGTTTAAACGGTGGGTGTAAATGGGTTGAACTTCCCATGTTATTAAATTCTGTCACGTGATCTCCTGGGGCGAAACGAAGGAGAATCATTACCATTGTGAAGATGAGCGAAGGGAATCCTTGAGATTCGCGACCACTGTTCTAATCTTACCTTAAGCAATGATGGTTGAGGGCGCATACACAGTTACCTGAGTAGTTAGAGTAGTACCCTAACTGATGTAAATTGACAAGAGGCCGTATTTCACCGATTACGTGCGACCATTTGCCAACTGACACACTGTAGTCGCTGCTCTGATTTTACTCCCGATGCTGTACGTCTGCCACACTGTCGTGGCTGCTCTGGTTTTACTCCCTATGCTGTACGTCTATCACACTGTCGTCTCTGTTCTGGTTTTACTCCCTATGCTGTACGCCTGCCACACTGTAGTCGCTGCTCTGGTTTTACTCCCTATGCTGTACGTCTGCCACACTGTCGTCGCTGTTCTGGTTTTACTCCCTATGCTGTACGTCTGCCACACTGTCGTCGCTACTCTGGTTTTACTCCCGATGCTGTACGTCTGCCACACTGTCGTCGCTGCTCTGGTTTTACTCCCTATGCTGTACGTCTGCCACACTGTCGTCGCTACTCTGGTTTTACTCCCTATGCTGTACGTCTGCCACACTGTCGTCGCTGCTCTGGTTTTACTCCCTATGCTGTAGTCAGCTAAACTATCATATTACTGTAGACATCACGGTTTTCTCCAGCGGCAAACTGACCTATGCCATATTAGTGAAAGATTGTTAGTCATGACAATAAAATATATAAATTTAAAAAAAGGTCAGTTAGCAAACCTTTCCCTTAATAAATATCGCCAAACTTGTGTCTGCATTTTTTCTGCATTTATAGTAGTTTCATGTGTGCTTTAATGTACATATGTTTTACAGTGAATCCTATTGGCGGCATACCTGACACGACTGCGATCCTGGCCAGACTTCAGGTAAATATCTCGTCGCTAGGCGGCGCTGGTAAGTTCTCGATATGTTTAAATTCTAAAGATTCCCAGATTGTTTCATAGGGTCAGGTCGTGGCTTGATTTTGGTGTAGTTTTCATATGTTATGTATTTGCATACCGTAACAGGTATCGATTGTAATTCATGATAACATTTACTTAATGCAATTGTTTTACCTATTTCATTACTGACACAAAACAATGTTTGCTCAGGCAAAAAAGAATGAGTAAGATTCGAACTCTTTCTCAAAGTGCAAGATGTTTTTCCAGAGTGACTTCGTTAACTCGCTGTACTTTGAAGGCTGCTTTAGCCTCTGCAGCAGAAGTACGGATTTAAAAACGTACAAAATTATGTCAAAACTGATCACAGTATAAAATTTATTTCTTACGTATTAATACAAACGTTAACCAAAACGAACTTTGACAGCACACAGAATTATATACGTGAAAGTTTCAGTTATAAAATAAAGCAAAGAAAGTAGATGAAGGATGTAGAAAACAGAGAAACTGAACGTTGTGAACTTAAAAAGCTCCTTAAGGAAGTCGGTGTGATTTGTGCTTCCGTTGAGACAGATGATCGGTAAATCAAAGTCAGTTAAGGTTGCCTAACATTTTTGACAAGTCACATAATACAGTTGTACTGTTTTTACCATTAATGACAAATGAGTTAGAGTGAGTGTTTGGGGCTAAACGTATTTAACAATTTTTCAGTCATGTGACGACGAAGGCGTCCGTATAGTGCATGTAATGTGCCTCCTTGTTGCGGGGCGGATTCCCACCGCTCTTTTATCGCTTCACTCAGACGACTTATGAAAGGCAAGTAAGCCGCCCCATTTGAGCCATTATACGGGTCATCCAGTCGTTGCACTCCCCCTTAATGCTGAATGCCAAGCCAGGAAGCTTCAACTTTCTCTTTGAAGGTCTTATGTGTGACCCGAGCCAGGATTGACCCTGGACCTCTGCCCCAAAGCGGAGCCATCCGGGCAGGACCAAATGAGATCGAACTCAAAACTCCCCAACTATGCGTTATGATACCGTTTTTATTTGCATACATGTTTGTTTATTTTATTTTAGTCCCTGGAAGAGAAAGTTTCGGTGATGACAACAGAGTTGTCGGAACACAAAATTAAGGAGAAAAAACTGGAGCTGTTGATGGCGCGCGTGCGCATTTTAGAAGAGCTTCTTCCGGTTTTATCAGGTCAGTGATAAAAATAACGCTTAAATATCGACAGTGCAAACAATGAAATGAAATTTCTTCATTTTTATTGTGAGTGTCTTAAAATTTATATTTACCGGCCATGTTATTCATGTTTCACATCATGGTATTATGATTTGGACTAATAACTGGTAAAATATAGTCAGCAAAATTTATATTCCGCTTTGCTCATAATTAGAGCGAAAAATTAAGTAAAATGTAAGAAAAAAACAGTCGTTAAATTCAATTGACGAATGATATATACTTACTAGGCAAGTTACGAAAGCTAGATTTCGTTTGGTGTGATTATTAGTTTAACAGTGACATCACCAGACAGTGACATTTTATTCTTGCAATTCCCTTGCATGTTTTATTATTTAACAAATCCGATGATAACATAATGTGAGACCCTCTTCACTTGGAATAGAAGGGCAGATTTTGACGTGTTTATGATCTTAATTTTTAATGCACGGTCATTATAGCTTTTGCTGTGGTACCCCCACTGCAAGAAAATGGCATGGCCAACCCTTGTGCATGAAGTTTTTAATGTCAAAATGTCATCGGATGAGTCCATTCTGCTATGGGTGTATCCTATATTTGAATGTTTGTCTAATGGCTGCACGTGCCCATGCGCATGTCCCCCTATCATGGCTGTTCCCATATGTACTTTTCAGAGCTGCGTGATACCAGTGAAATCCTTCCTGCTTTACGTTTGTTCGCTGACCAAACCAGACGAAACGTCAGTGACGTCAGCGTTCTTCCCACGCCACCAAACAACTCTAGTACCATGGCGCCATATAAAGCCGAAACAGACGGAGAACCAGAGTCAATAAACGACAATGACAAGTCGAAAGAAAATGATTTAAATATTTAAAATACATAGATATAGGTGTCACTGTTATAAAATAGGTTGCTACTTTGAAAAACTTCAGCAATAGGCTGATATATCGGTAGACCAAATGTTGAGGAAACAGCGTGGTTTTCAAGTGTAGGACTTGTATGAATATATATATATATATATATATATATATATATATATATATATATATATATATATATATATATATATATATAAGGGTTGGCCATATATATATATATATATATATATATATATATATATTTATATTCATACAAGTCCATCACAGCAGAATATTTTCTTACTACGTCATACAAGGTTTCGTATCGTGTCGGTTTGTTTTATGATTCCATCAAACCGTTACATACATATGGCTGCGGAAAATGACACAGCATAACCAAAGTATTTCCCAATTTAACAAATGCTTGATATGTATGTATTTTTCTTGTCTTTTAGACAGGAACCAACAAATTAGTAACAGCAATTAATGAATGAATGTGTATGGTTTAACATCACATCGGCAACATTTCAGTCACATCGTGGCGAAAATAAGCTAAAAACACGAGACCGTTCAGGTTTTCGATATGGCAGTGAGAACATCGAAAATCGTAACAAAAATGTTCGGACATGTTTAAAACAAGATAAGAAAATAAATTAGTCACAGGAAGAAGTCACCATCAAAAACACATAGGCCTATACCGATATTAGATTTCTGATAACGGTCATATTGATACATCATTTAAAAGATGTAGATAGTAATCATGTGTACTTTAGATGTTGATATTTCCTTCATGAGGCGTTGGTTCAATCCTAGCGTAGTCCAGGGAATACTTGGCATTCCCTCCACCGTTCTCGGAGTCTTAGTAGGAATTAACAGACGGCAGTGTTGTGTTCGTTGGACGGTTCAGTGTAGTAGCATTATATGAGGTGTGTAGGTCATTTGCCTTTCACTAATATGGTGTAAACATGTAAGTCACATGTGAAAAAGTCCGTCGGTTACTTGCCAAAGGTCGGTAGTTTACTCCGTGCAGTTCAGTTTTCTCCACCATAAAACTTGCCACAGTCGCGTTTAGTGAAATATTTACTGAGTGATTTAGTTGCTAGTTATCCATGGGCTAGGATGCATGAGATACGAGTTCAAACCATGTCTTAGACATGGAATTTGTACACTCCAGAGCTACAGCTGCTGGCGGGGCCTTAGTGACAATAGTCGATCGACAACACTCGTGTGGCCATTTGCGCGGCCTAATAGTCACTGAAGACCACTCGTCTTCCACCAGTATGCTTTCTGTATGTCACGGTTTGAAAGTTCTTCATTAACTTGTCAAAGGTTGGTGGTTTATCCCGGGCACTTCGTATTCCTCCACCGCCGAGGTATTTCTTGGGTTTATACAACACTTAATCTTGAGTGCGGCGTTGAACACCAATCAGAAAATGAGATAAATGTGCATAATCGACGTCATTAATGGTTTTCCGACAGAATGAGTCCAAAGGCTAGACTTTGTCCTCAAGGATACCTAAAATTATCCAACAACTTATGAAATCTCCATAAGACAATTGTAATGTAGATTCCATGTTTTGTTCATTTATTTTCATGAAACAATGCAACGCAACTGTATGAACTGTTCTTTGATGAATTATCATGTAATTAGCGTCCATGATAATGTGTAAAACATATTTACGTTCAACCTTAAAATGTTTAGCGTAAAAAACCACATACCTAAGTTTGATATCTGGTTTTCTTTCTCACGTCTGTTTTCTACCGCTAGCAAAACTAGATGATTCCATTTATGAGTTCTCGATCTCATGTGTGTTTTACGGAACTATACAAAGTCGCAAAGTCATTCATTAAAACCGAGCCAGTATTATACAGAAATGTACATCAGTCGCACAATAAATCAGAATATGCACAATTATAGGCTTATCCCTTGTCTATATTTCTATTCATCATCAACCATTCCATGGCTTTTATATGTCTTCCCAGAAACCAGTCCGCACAAAATTTTTATTTCCAGAACTAATGTGTACGAGTATAGTACACAAATTTCTTATTTACTAATCTAATGTGTACGAGTAGTACACAAAATTTGTATTTATATAACACTCTAAAAACCTAATGTGTACGAGTGGTACACAGTGTTTATGTAGTTGTGCAATTCGTGCACTATATCACAGTTACATGCGTCAATATCACATCATCTCCTTGTGTATATGCACAAATTTGTATATTATCGTTTTTAGAGAGCATGAAGGGTGTTACCTCCACCCCCCCCCCCCGCTCCTCCTCCACTCTTTGGCGAAAAGAGACATGATCTGTCTGGTCCGTACGTTTGTCCGTCTAGTCGACCGCCACTTTTTGCTTTTCGTGTAATAGCTCCACAAAATATTGTCCGATTTTGATAAAATCTTTTGGGGCATATCAGCTCAAGGTCGAAAGCCGGAGTTATTCTTGTAAAGGTCCTGTAAAGATTCTGTAAGGGCCCTGTTAAGGTTCTGTAAGGTTTCTGTGAGGGTCCTGTAAAGGTTATGTAAGGGTTCTGTGATAGTCCTGTAAAGGTTCTGTAGGTGTTCTGTGACGGTTCTGTAGGGGTTCTGTGAGGGTCCTGTAAATGTTCTGTGAGGGTCCTGTAAAGGTTCTATCAGGGTCCCTTAAAGGTTCTGTCAGGGTTCTGTGACGGTTCTGTAAGGGTTCTTTAAAGGTTCTGCAAGGGTTCTGTGAGGGTCCTTTAGGTTTTCTGTGAGGGTCCTATAAATGTTCTGTAAGGGTTCCGTGAGAGTCCTGTAAAGGTTCTGTAAGGGTTCTGTAAGGGTTGTGTAAAGGTTCTGTGAGGTCATGTAAAAGTTTTGTAAGGTTATGTAAGGGTCCTGTAAGGTTCTGTGAGGGTCCTGTAACGGCTCTCTAGTCCTGTAAAGGTTCTGTGAGGTTTCTGTAAGGGCCCTGTAAAGGTTCTTTAACGGTTCTGTGAGGGTCCTGTAAAGGCTTTTTATGGGTTCTGTGAGGCTCCTGTTCAGTCCTTTCCTGTCGGTATCTGGTGGTAGTAGTCGGTAACTCCAGGTATACTCTGATTTCCAGAAAACGTAAAGAGAACCACTGTTTTTAGAACACATTGACATCCAAGGACAGGTCATAACCGTCATCGCCTTACAATTAATGTGTGGTTTAAAACACGTAACTACGAATTAGTTTTTGAATCAATAACGGGCAGAGTCTGTGTTGATCAGGTTGACATTCACAAAGATGATGACAGTTATTATTGTAGTACTTCTATGCATTCAGAAACTCTCACGCAAAGTGCTAAAAAAAAAAAACGCCATTTTTTTTTTGGAGGTTTACTGAGCGCCATTTAAGACGTTGCTGGTTCGGTCGGGGAAAGAAAATTCTCTTTCACTTGCTCCATCGAAATTAAATTGAAACAAAGAAATTGTTTAACTTGACTTATTTATACATTCTAACGCTTTTGAAATTATGTGTAAATGCCAAAGAGCAGTTCTCAAAAGGAATATGTAAGAAATAATATGAGCAGTAAATAAAGAAGGTAACATGTAGTTAACAAAAGTAGTCATCAGTAGGACATGTAGGAAAGATTTCCGATACTCTAAATATTGTGAATCCAATTCAAAGTCTGTGGCTATGGATAATATTCAGGTAGAATACATTTATTTATTTATTTATTATTTATTTGATTGGTGTTTTACGCCGTACTCAAGAATATTTCACTTATACGACGGTGGCCAGCATTATGGTGGGTGAAAACCGGGCAGAGCCCGGGAGAAACCCACGACCATCCGCAGGTTGCTGACAGAGCTTCCCACGTACGGCCGGAGAGGAAGCCAGCATGAGCTGGACTTGAACTCACAGCGACTGCATTGGTGAGAGACTCCTGGGTCATTACGCGGCGCTAGGGCGCTAACCAACTGAGCCACGGAGGCCACCCCCCCCTCCCCCACCCCCACCCCAGGTAGAATACAGGTGCACCTACTTCCATTATTATTGTCTATGTAATGAATTGTTGTTGTTCTAATAAATTGTCGTTGATGTAAGCTGGGTTTAAGATAGACGCCAATCACAGTCCCAGATATAATAAACATGAATACTTATACAACCCCTACCCTCGGGTTAAGCGGAATTAGACACAGTCAGAGACCTTGATGGACAGTAGTTCTTTTGTGGAATGTGTTATACGTTGTTTTGGGAATTGGCCTTGCGATTATTGACCTAGAACGTCCTTATTGATTGAGGGCTGGTGTACAAACGTCTCTTTCGACGTACAGATTTATTGTAGAATTTAAGAAACTTGAAGGTATTTAATGGAATGTCTTGGACCCGCGAGGTTTTGGAATCAAAAAGTTGTGAGGTATAATGACGTAGAAAACTGAATGAGCCAATGGCCTACATGTTCTTGTACTTCCAATGGGGGCCAAAGGCTAGACTTTGTCCTCAAGGATACCTAAAATTATATAACCGTTTGCAAGCATGACGTGGCAGTATGCTTCTGTGTACGTGATAGTGATCGTAAAGACAGCTAATATAATTAAAGACTTACAGCACGGAGAGTAAAACCAGAGCAGCTACAGCATCGCATAGAGTAATCGCTTGTTACTGATCACATGTAACCGGTGAAATACGGCCCCTTGTTAATTTACCTCGGGTAAGGCTTTATTTTAACTGTACAAGTAACATTAAGAAATCATATGAAGTAAATAAAAATATTAAATGAAATGATTATAGTGAATAGGAAATGAACACATTTAAGAAGGTTTTATATCGTAAGGTTTTATTCTAATTTTTTATGTAAACAACGGCTTAAGCAGAATTTGGTAAAAAAATCTGTGATGTTAATTGTAACTTAATAGACGTCACTGGTCTAGAATCAGACAAAGTGCAATGTCATCACATTTAACATACGATAACATTAAAACAAGGGCAAAAGGGCCGGATCTCAGGGGTCCTTAGTCCACTGCCATAATCCTGGTTTAGGAAGAAATATCATGTGACCAATGTATCAGTGAAATGTACTTCCGTTCCGACGTATAATCTATATGTGATAAACAAACACATCGATTGTACTTTTACAGGTGCCGAGTGGAACTGTACTGACATCCGTAAAGCCCGGATCTGCGCCATGAGTGACAAGTGTAGATGTGACAACACCATAGACAGGGTACCCGACCCCCCGGTCCCACCCCCACATCTACAGAGAGACATGCCGGAACTGTTCAACACCATGGCTTTCGTAGTCTCGCGCATCACGAAGGGCAAGTATGCACCGGGCAGTAAATTCGCTAAGACCCTCCCAAAAACACCCAACTCAGACAAAATGGAACATTCCAAAATCCGAGCGGAGTACGAGGCGGACGTGGCCTACCCGGCATCAAAACACGTCAGTGACACCAACGCCGTGCCTTACGTCGAGATGGCCATTGTCAGCGACGCACCCAGCCTGTCCACTTGTAAACTGACGGTGTTATTCGGATTCTTATTTTATGTTGTCGCTATCTTATGAGTCCGGAAGAATCAGGCTGTATGTTAAAGGTGGCAAAAACACATAAGACTTTGGTTTGATAGTATTTAAGCTTGTCAACATTGCCAAGATGACAAGATTTTGGTTCACGTTAATCCGGAAGGATCAGGCTGTATATTAAAGTTGGCAGAAACACAAAGACTTTGGTTTGATAGCATTTCAGCTTGTCCACATTGCCAAGATGACAAGATTTTGGTTCACTTTATATTTTACCCCGGTGTCAGCTGTATTACTTATGTTTTACCAAGTCTTCACCAGTAATTTTATAGCCATACTGCGTTTCTAACAAAGTAAAATAACGTAGATGGCGCGAAGAAAAAATGTAGTATACACCGGGTTTGCCAGCAGGGAACCTTTATCGCCTAAATCAGTTATTATAGTTTTGTTTATTCTGCCTTTGCGATAGTCAAACTGGTAATGTATGCATTGCAAGAAAGCAATGTTTTATTCAGCTTGATCCCAAGTTATCACTGAGCGGGAAAAATATATCCCATTACCTTACAGTTCAGTAACTTACAGTAACAGTTGTGTCGTATTCAACACCCTAACAAATTCCTCATAGTCTGACAGAATTTTTCTGTTGAATTAATATCATATTTGTGTGTTATATTTAACAGAATAGCCTGAATACATTCTAGCATCACTCTATTCTAGCATTAACATTCTAGCATTACTTTATTGCTTTTACTGATAAATAATCATGCTGAAAAAATGTTTGCTTATAGTAACAAAACATGTTTAAGTTATATAGTAAGGTATTTTACACTTGCAAAACAACCAGGTCGGAAATGTGCATAATTCTGTTTAATACAACAATGGTATGGTGTACCAGATATTCTGGATTGTGGGCTTTCATTCTTCATTGGTAAAAACCCAAGTGGTTTTATATCTATGATTTTGATATTGATAGTCATGTCCCACGGGCAGCCCGGTGTCTGTGACTGGGTGCGGCGTCATGCCTTGTGTCTTCAGCATGGTTTTCCAGTGATGCAGCACTATACAGGTGCACACAACATTATGTATGTGTCGGCACTGGGACTGGCCAGATACAACGGAACGCTGCTGTGATTTCGCTGGAATAATACCATAAACTACGTTATGTTTCAAACCAACAAATCGATCTCTGGTTTAAGTGAACATAAAGTCAACCACAAAGGATGAATTAATTAATAAAAGAGCATTCCAGAAATAATCTAAAAATATTTCAAAAATTCTACACCTCTTATCAACAAAATCAATTGCAAATGATCGTCAGTACCTAGCCGCTCATTTGGTGACGACATTTTGCCATGTTATAGCTATCTAGAGTGACGTCACAAAACCTAGGAACTCTCCCGTACCGTCGGTATTAAACAATATGCCAATGATAAAATTTAAACAGAAACGCCTGTTACCCAGCCAAAGATCATCAGTTCCGTCCCATTTTCAAAGGTCCGATCTTTCTTTTAGCCTTGTGCTGGATGTTCGTGGGCTCAAGCGTTAGGTTTTATCAGTCCTGCTTGTTCTCGCCTTTTATCTGCATTAGGCCTTACTGGCTGTATCGACATCAGGGAATTTACCGACAATAGCACGACCGTCTGATTTATAAGAGACTCTTTCCTGTAGATTTCGGGAAGATATTTTCGTAATAAATCTGACTTTGCCAGGGAAAAATAATGCAACGCCACTATATTTTTCTTCAAGCAATGACTCTGCCGAGGCTGTTTTCTTGCCAGCTCACTCGATAGTCTCCAGTATCACAACGAGTACTTATTAATTTGAGAATAGTGTATTGTGCGTCTACCACCCAATTTTTCCGTACTGGGTTTTGACCATTTCGAATCTTTGAGATTTTAAAGCTCACTTAAATAGTTCGACACATTCGCCGCAGAGCACAGTTTGGGCTTGAAACAAAGAGAGCTGCATTAGACAAGTTTAGAAGGAGACAAGTTAGGCGGCTATTCCAGACAGAGAACAGAAACATGGCGCATGATCACAACGCTTCCCGCTGCCAGACCAAAGGTCAATATTAATGCTGTCTTACTGGAGCTTTTGCTTGATGGAATTTTCCACACATTTTTGTTTTCGAGACTTTGTAGTCCGTATTAACACATATTTATAAATGTCCTATGATTTATTGGCCTACCAAAAGTTTGGTTTATCCTGCTGTTCAACCATAGAAATACACCAAGAACGTAAAAACAATATACAGGCATCTATCAAATTCAATACGCAGTTCGACCCATGGAGTCTGTGCGATGAACGCAGGTTTGATTATAGGCTTAACCTAATCATCGGTGTCCTCGCGCGGAACTATTTAATCAGCATTCATCAATCAAATTGTTCCAGGTTAGATTCACGTTGTGCACACTGTACACGAATGCCTAAGTATAAAGTATTATGTATTAAAAACAAAGGTTGAGACAGAAGTTTTTTGTTTTCTGATATCACTTTCTGTCTCACCAGCGTGACCCACTGATGCATGGCTCCCAAGACACCATACATGACAAATACTGACATTTAGTGTGACCCGACTTTGGTATAAGTCTTTGGTGTGGGTTTAATACTTCGAGGAGGACGCAATAATATAAACATTAGCCCAACGAAGCGGTAGGCAATGTCAAAATGAGATTGAAAAATGTTAACTGGCCAAATCCCAGTGGTTAAGAAAATTATAAAATTACTGCGAACAATTAATGCAAATCGCAGGTATGTGACATTCGCCCTCATAATTATGAAGCCTACATATGAGATATATAATATTAACTCTTTGTTTAGCCAGTAGTCTAAATGGTTGGCTTAATAAACTCTACACACGCGAGTCTGTGTACATCTGCCTGAGACAGCAGGTGTACGAAGTGATTCACATGGGAAGCACCTGCATTTTATACCTGCATTTGGCCTCTATTGTCAGTTGTGTCGCTTGTACGTGTTTTCAGTTTATATCGGCCACATACTTTATTTGCTCACGGTACACATCATCCTGTTTGTTCGGTCTGATAGGGTACATGGATAGAACTCTAGAATGTAGAGTACGGTTTTAAGGGAAAACCCATGCAAAAGACTAAGTTTGAGGCATATTTTATATCTCTTAGTATTCTTAGTAACCTTATACATATGTTCCATCCATGGTCGGAAATTTTCGGAAGTGACGTTACCGATGTCGTAAGCATATTTTATATCTCTTAGTATTCTTAGTAGTGTTATACATATGTTCCACCCATGGTCGGAAATTTTCGGAAGTGACGTTAATGATGACGTACATTGGGAAAGTCTTTCTTACGGATATACAACTTCTTGGCTCATTAAGACGACGTTTTGATGTAGTTACTAACATCGTTATCAAGCGAATGACATGAAAACATTAAGAGCTTAAATACAGGAACTACAGAAACAAATGTCCACTGGTAGAACAAAGGATAGATTGATCTTTGTTCAGGCTTGGCCTTAATCTCTTAAAGGACAAGACAGCACCTGGCTAAAACAGATTTCAACCGAAAGCGAAGGATTCTCAAGCTCTCTAAAAAGCATCATAGTTTATTATTTTAATGAGCTTGCACCTAATATCATGCAGAGAAAAAATGACAATACTGCACAAATGGCTGGTGTGAATTAAGGCAGACATCTGGAGAATTTTATCCAATCAAACGCGTTACTATCAGAATGCGCGCCCGAAGCCGTAACGTAGCCTTTTCCCATTCACTCCTTGAAGTGACATAGGATAACACAAAACTACTGGGTAAGACATCATTTTTAAATCGTTTACAAACGATTTAGTTACGTGCCGCTGAAGGGTCATTTTACGCAGTGTTGTGGGATAGGTTAGCCCCGAAAGACTCCAAGTCCTTTTCTTACACTGGCCTAGCGTCGTTGGAGTCTTCACGCTTATAATGTTAATTTCGTACTCAACGCAGGTCCAGGCCGAGTGTCTTTGTTATCGAACAACTCTCACGCGAATAAAAGATACCAACCTAAAGACCTGCTTTCCGCACCCACCGCACCGGTCTGAAGCTTGGGGTCATGTGACCACCTTTTCGTGTCTAAAACAAAATAGCCCCCCAATGTTAAAGCACTGGGGAAAAGGCCACTTTTTGCCAGTTACAAGACATAATTGCTTTATTTCAAGATTTAAATTTCTTTATTTTCAGTAAATACTTAAAGAGCGAACTAACTGTCGTCTTAGATATTCTTGATTTTTTCTGCCCCGAGAACATAGTAATTTCACAGTGAACTACTTTTAAGACTCTTCTACATTGCTTCACATACCATAGATGACATATTACCTGAGTACAGTCGAACTTACAGTCGCCACAATATGGTTCAAATATTAGCGATGTGTTAAGCCATAATCATTCATTAATTCATTCAAACTTACAGATGATTTATTAACATGATTGTTTATTTATTAGATTCATGTTTTAAGGCGTACTTAAGAATATTTCACTTATACGAAGGCAGTGAAACCCATGACCATCCGCAGGTTGCTGGACACCTATACCCATGAGGTGGACTTGAACTCACAGCGACCGCATTGGTGTGGGCCTCTTGGTTCATTGAGGCCCCCGACATTTAGCTTAAACTATCTCCTCAATACATAATAGTTTTACCTCGACAAAACATTGGCTGACGTAAAAACTGAGACTGAGATGTTTTCTTGAATAACTGAACAAAGTGCAAAATTGACCAGGGGCTATACTAGAAGTTAAATTCTTCGTTACCTGTTTACACTGGCTAATTATGTCTAATTTACAAAAAAATAGTCTACATAAAACGCGTTTACAGTGAGTGTGATTGTTTTGTAAGATAGCACACTAACCACATTGCATGTTTTTGGAAACCGGTTATTGAGATTTGTTATGTGGAAATGCGCATTATCTATAGCTCAGTTGTTTACATTTCTTAGTACAGTCGGAAGACGTATTCGTCAGTGATGACGCAACCATAGTTTTTAGCTAAACTGTCCGGAGAAGAATGAGCATTGTCTACTGTATGATGTCAACAAAGACCTAAATCCGCAGGGTTTGTTTCCGATCCATGTGTCCATAAATCGATTTTATATTATTAACTTCCTCGTTTTTTTAATTTATATAGCCTGTTATGTCAAATAAAATTGGCAAAGTAGCTTAAGTCATTTCTGACGAGATAATAATATTGTAATGTTACATGAGCAAACTTTTATTAACCCATGTACCGGTCACAAAATGTTTAATAATGACATACAACATCGATTTTTGGCTGGATCTCGCAGCTATTGCTAATTTGTGCTTGTTTCCATCATCTTGTGTGCAAAAATCTCTTTTTCATGTTTCACCCACGAGTACAGTGTTGTGTTTAAATCACAATTTGTTTTACGACAATAACTTTGCGTCGCTGTATTTAAAGTGTTCGTTTTTGAACAACATAATATTTTCAACGTTGTATTTAAAGCGTCATTTTCACAACAGCATGCTTACGGCATTGAGTTTATAACAACTGGACCCATCAGTTCCAAACCGTTTTATGACCTCACTTAATACTACTCAAATAACTAAATAACTAACTAACTAAATAAAACAATAAATTACATCCACCTTTGTTCAGCGACGTGTTTTCAGTGATCTGTGTTGTTTCCAGGATTGCTTTTAGCTCCGTGTTAACAAGACCCCACGGTTTATTTCCTTCTCAGTAACTATGTGATGATTATACGCCCATGTTACTCCAGAGCTGCGTCACAAAAAAGTTTAATAACTAATATATTATCATTTTATCTAAACATCTGGTGGTGGTTAGATATTTGAATTCCTTACATTCATATTTTATTTCATCATTACACCATGTAAAGTTGTATGGAGGATTCGCCTGGCCCGTTTAATTACGTCGTTAAAATAAATCTCTGTGCAAATTAAACTTTACTGGCCTACTTCCTCCAAGTTATAGGGTATATTTAATAAAACGCCACGCTATTTGCACACATGCATACACATGGATTGGGGGGGGGGGGGGAGGTAGGGAAGGGCCTCCGTGGACAAGGTGCTTAACATGCCAACGCGGCGCAATGACCCATGAGTCTCTCATCAATGAGGTCGATCTGAGTTCAAGTCCAGCTCATGCTGGATTTCTCTCCGGTGGTACAAAGGATGGCCTTCCAACAACTTGCAGATGGCCAAGGGTATCCTCCGGGCTCTCGCGGATCTATTCCGAGCCAAATGCTGCATGGTCGCCACCGCATAAGTGAATTATTCTTGAGTACGGCGTAAAACACTAATCAAATAAATAAATATACATGGATATGTGTATCCTCTGGAGAATTATGGCGCTATAACGCATTAAATTGATGGTTTATTTTTATTTCATTTACAAGTCATTACCTCTTGAAAAAAAAATGTGGTTAACTTTCCTTGTGATTGAGAAGCAAGCATGAACTTTTGGATGGGCGAGACCGAATTTTACCGAATACACTCGTCAACGGCACAGCGGCTTCTCTTATGAATAGCTAGCAAACCAGTTTGACCGAGTTGCTGTGGGCCTGTCGACCGTGGGACGGTGTAGATATAAAAAAAATGGGCTATTCATAGGGCATTGAATACAAAATGTAGCCGAGGTACACACAGCCAGCGAATATTTGCTTCAGGTATACAAGCTGGTGACGTTCCCTTTAATGATGCCGAATTTTCAAACTCGGTTTTCTTCCAATTTCTATAACGTTTGTGGAGAAGGGATAAAAATGATCAAATGTTATAAAAATAGTGGACTTGTTTCCTCAGGTGCGTGTATAACGGTGGTTGCCTCACCTGTTCTCATAAGCGTCACCTGGAGAAACAGCGTGCCAGCGTCACGGGGGAGTGCGCACGTGGAATTCAACAGCCATATGCAGTTAAGCAGAACTTGGGGCCTATATACAGGAGTGAAGGGGTAGATATGATACCACACATAGGGGCACAGATCCACAAGGTCGGTGCTGTGGGGATGACTCCTTAAATCCATATCACCACGGTGTGCGGACACATCACACGGACAACTTCCGATCGGGTCACTTGAAACCCCGCAATTTGGACTTACCTAAACCTTCTTTACTGATACATGATTTAACCTGGCCCAGTTTTTTTCTGCTACAGGTAAGCTTAGTTCTTTAAGCCTGACAGGTCTGCATATTTGATAAGTAACAGGTGAATCTGGATATCCTGGTCTGTTATCTCATTATTCAGTCGCGCGCATGCCGTTAATGTTCACGTCATGTTAAAAGCAATGTCTATACAGCGATGTTTACAGCGATGTTTAGAGCAATGATTACAAGTATATCTCGTCAGTGTCATGATGTTTTACGACATTATGTTTACAGCGTTGCGTTTCAAGCAAACTACTTCCAGCTATCTGTGCTCATGATGTAGTTTTTAAAACGACGTGTTAAAGAGCTCTGTTTACAACGTTGTGTGTTACTAGCGTCATTTTATACCTCCGATAAAGAGCCTTTCAAATCATTCTGTCAGTGGGTGGGTCGTTCGTCCAGATTTCTAATATTTCGCATAAGGTAACATCGATTTTTTGCTGGGTCTCGCAGCTATCGCTAATTTGTGCTTGTTTCCATCATCTTGTGTGCAAAAATCTCTTTTGCATGTTTCACCCACGAGTACAGTGTTGTGTTTAAATCACAAGTTGTTTTACGACAATAATTTGCATCGCTGTATTTAAAGTGTTCTTTTTTAAACAACACAATATTTTCAACGTTGTATTTAAAGCATCATTTTTACAACAGCATGCTTACAGCACTGAGTTTATAACAACTGGACCCATCAGCCCCAGAACAGGGTGTGATTAACCTCATTAACCCGACCGTGGGTATCTCCCACCCATAGACCAGTTCACAGTGACAAAAGTCAAAAAAAAACTGTTGAGCATACCTTACTTAACTCTAGTCAAATAAAACAATAAATTACATCCACCTTTGTTCAGCGACGTGTTTTCAGTGATCTGTGTTGTTTTCAGGATTACTTTTAGCTCCGTGTTAACAAGACCCCGCTGTGTATATCCTTCTCAGTAACCATGTGATGATTATACAAGCGTGCACCGCACACTTAAATTGCTTAATGTCACAAATACGCCTATAAATACAGAGATAATTGCTAATTATTTTCCCATAACATGTTAATATAATCTTGCCGTGCAGTATAATTCACATAGAACGTCTTAGTTGGTTGATTTATATGATTGTAACACAAGAGAAAAAAATGTTGTAAATGTATTGTTAAATTGCAAACAGGATTATACGACTTAGTTTAACCAGTGTAATAGCTTCACGTGGGTAAACTCCCTCGTACGATAACATCTGCATTCTTTTTACTGCTGTTTAACGCTGCCCTGAAGTCTTACACTGCGGCTGTCGGTTTCGTGGCTGAAGTCAAGCACTAACCCACAACTCTTCACCAATTACATACCAAGCCTTGTACAAGAATATATCGAAGGTGCAGTTGTATTTGCGAGATCCTGTGCGATGTGCGTAGATTTCAATCAACGTCACAAGTTAATACTACAAAACTAGCGTGTCAACGATATTCCATCAAACTCCTTTGCTTATAAGACGTGCGGCTTAGAGAGAAAAACCAGAGTAGCGACGACAGTTTGATAGCTGGCAAATGGTCACGCGTTACCGGTGAAATACAGACTCTCGTAAATTTACCTCAGTTACAGTATATGCTAACTGTTCATGTAACTGCATAAATAGTAGCAAATTACACTATATACTAGTACCTTGGTACACGATTTTGAGACTGATTTCATTTATTTAGCTAGAAAATTCCTTACGCCTTTCCATTATCATTGAAATTGTGGGCTGTGTCTTTTTGCATAAGTTAAACTATAAGTACATTTCTTACCGTATGTACTTTCAAAGTTCTTTAGTGCTGTGTTGAACGTTGTTCATGAGATTACTGATTGGCAACTGCCATGAAGGTTGACGGCCGGTATACCAATGTTTCGACGCCCAGAACATTACTTATAGTCACAGCTAAACTGTAAGCCAACGCATTAGCGAACAGATCTAGTGACGTCACCTATAACAAACAATTTCCCCCGAATAAACTGAAATTAATATTAGATCCATCAATTCAAAGTATGTTGTATAACTCAACTACGCCGTTAAGGCAGTAGCTCTAAACTATACGATCAGTTCAAGTGCTTTAACCAATCTGGACACTGTTGTGTCCCTAAATGTTTAATGATAATTCATTAGGAATAGAAGAGATAGGCAGCTTGATTGAGTCTCCATGCACACTGCCTGGAGTGAACCACCTCTCTCCGGCAAATAAATGAGTATAATTATTGCCAAAGGCTGGCGGAACGGATACACAGGCTGAACAAAAAAGTGCACATTTATCTTAAATGTTATAATGTAAGACATACGCAGCTTGCTCATAATGTAGCAATCTATAGGCATCTTTAGGTACATTGATGTATAAGCACAGGGGACTTTTTCATCACAATTATGGGCAAGGTTTTACTTCATTGTACAAATTTCTTACACACATTGTACGGCTTGGATTTTTTGCCACAGACACAGGTGAGCTCGCAATTCTTCAGGAAGCAGACTGTATTGGGTACAGATAACACTGCGGTATTCCGTGAAGACAACGATCAAGATGTAATATTATTACCTGTTCATTTATGCCCAGTATATATACGCATTTCTTTCACGTGGTTTGAATGTTCGCATGTTCGAACAGCGCACCTCGTACACATCACCCATACCAAAGGACCTGGTAGGGTAAGGCGGACAATCGGTCCCAGAGAGGTACGATAAGAAAGTGCAAATTTCAAAATCCCTGCACAACTGTGTATACTTCCAAATCAGAAGTATACAACTTGGGTGAGGCACCCATATGTTATATGACCACAAAAGAGATGGTTGTTTAGTAATAATCCAGCTAAACTGCACTCTCGATCAAAAACGTACATTTTCCTTCAAACGAGGCACTGTGTTTTTAATTTACAGTATGAAGATCAAGATTAACCAGAACCATATCTTTACTAAAACTTTCATGTATGTATTTCTACGTGCTGTCAAAGTTTGGTTTTGGGTAAGGTTTGTCTTCATATGTAAAACATAACTTTATAAAGTGATCAATTTTGTTATATTTTGGCAACTTTCCAATCCATATTTCTGCCATCAACTATCAGTCATACTTCATAGCACAGTGAACTAACCAAGTTAATGTGGAGAGCAGGTTGCACCTCAAGGAAGAGTTTGTACCTTTTTTGGTCTTGGTTCATTGGAAACAGACTTTTGTGTGAATAAAAATATATGAGTAGGTGTGGACTACCATGTTTCGATTTTATGACCTATACATCTCATCAGTGCCGTTTGGAGCTTTATAAGTCATGTTTACTGAAGTACAGGAATAGAAGAGTAAAACAGAACTGGAAAAATAAGTGGCCTTACGAGTGCGTCTGCAGTTGTCTCTCACAGCTAGATGCATAGTCAGTTTCGCTTGTTCAGGTGCAAAGCACTGGGGCCAGTTCTCCGCCTTACCATGGCAGGTCCATAGAGCTATTACAGATGTACAGTCTGTATACGTGTTTCAAACAGGTACATTTGCTCGATTCAGTCGTGAAGCCTATACCGTCACCTCAACGTTTGTATATAATACAGGTATGTTATGTGCACCAACCATAATTTTTACGTTGATTTATTCAATTATTTAATGGATATTTTACGCGCCATACTCAAACTTATTACACTTATACGACGGTGGTCAGCATTGCGGTGGGAGGAAACTAGGCACAGCCATCCACTGGTTACTGGCAGATCTTCCACTTGCGACAAAAGGGGAAGCCAGCATGCATGAGCTGGACTGAAACTCACTGCGACCGCATTGGTGAGAAGCTCCTGAGTTATTGTGCTGCGCAAGCAAGCATTTTTACGTGCATAGCTGACCACTTGTAAAGCACTACCCTGTACTTTACACTTATAATACATTTTGTCATTTGTATAGCATATATTTACATCTATTACTGACTATTTGTAAGGAATATACTTGTCTCTGACAATTGGCCATTTGTAGAGCATATGGCGCTGACAATGAAACCTTTTTGGATTTAAACATCACGTACAAGCAATAAGACTTCTACACAATGGAGCATATAATTTACATCGATTCTAAACGATTAACTTTTTGTGAAACACACATCGCATATTGTGACAACATTTACAGCCAACACGTATATTCGACACTGATATTTCATTATTTGTGAGTGCATTTCGAAGTCAACGCCATCATTTTGAAATGCACTGACTGCGTACTGATACGTGTTTAAAACTACTGCTGAGATTATAACCAGAGCAGCGACGACTGGAAGACAGCTGACAAATGATCACACGTAACCCGGTGAAATACGGCCTCATGTCAATTTACCTCAGTCAGGGTTTTATTCTAACTGCTCGTGTAAATACTTTTTGAACAGTTTACCAACTTATACACCCAGAGCAGCGACGGCAGTGTGATAGCTGGCGAATGGTCTCAAGTAACCAATGAAATACGGCTACAGCATAGAGAGTAAAACCAGAGCAGCGACGGCAGTGTGATAGCTGGCGAATGGTCACAAGTAACCGGTGAAATATGGCTACACCATAGAGAGTAAAACCAGAGCAGCGACGGCAGTGTGATAGCTGGCGAATGGTCACAAGTAACCAATGAAATAAGGCTACAGCATAGAGAGTAAAACCAGAGCAGGGACGGCAGTGTGGTAGCTGGCGAATGGTCACAAGTAACCGGTGAAATACGGCTACAGCATAGAGAGTAAAACCAGAGCAGCGACGGCAGTGTGATAGCTGGCGAATGGTCACAAGTAACCGGTGAAATACGGCTACAGCATAGAGAGTAAAACCAGAGCAGCGACGGCAGTGTGATAGCTGGCGAATGGTCACAAGTAACCGGTGAAATACGGCAACAGCATAGAGAGTAAAGCCAGAGCAGCAACGGCAGTGTGATAGCTGGCGAATGGTCACAAGTAACCGGTGAAATACGGCTACAGCATAGAGAGTAAAACCAGAGCAGCGACGTCAGTGTGATAGCTGGCGAAGGGTCTCCAGTAACCAGTGAAATACGGCTACAGCATAGAGAGTAAAACCAGAGCAGCGACGTCAGTGTGATAGCTGGCGAATGGTCATTATATGATGTTAATTATAATTTAATAGACGTCAATTGCCAAGAATTACTCAAATGTTGTGATTTCATCGCTTTTAATATGCAGTAAAATGAAAAAATGCGAAAGGGCTAAACCTCCAAGACTCATAATCCACCAACATGTCTCTTTAGTTGTAAGCATATTCCGCGCTAATACCTTTCAAATGCACATATTCCGCGCTAATACTTTTCAAATGCACATATTGCACGCTAATCCATCATTAAATGTAAGCATATTTCGCACGTCAGCAGAACACATTAATTTGATATCACATGCAAACTTTCAAAATTCCATTTGATAAATGCTTGTCAGTTATGCACACGTATAACACTGATCTTAACTCAGTTCAAAATGATTGTGTAGTTGATTTACATTTCACTGCTGACGTTTGAACCCACGCTAGTTTGAACAGACGTATGACTAATGCAATATAATTAAGACGTACTGCATGGAGAGAAAAAACCAGAGCAGCAACGACAGAGTGATAGCTGGGAAACAGTCACTCGTATCCGGTGAAATGAGGCCTCTTGTTAACTTACCTCAGTTAGGGCTTTATTCTAACTTTTCATATAAATGCATAAATTGTAGCAAATTACACCATGACTTAAGCAGAGTTACGAAAAAAAAAGCAGCGATATTAATTGCAATTTATTAGACGTCACTTGTTATACATTTATTAGACGCCAGTGTTCATACATTTCTGTGTATCGTAAGTATATATCGGCCACTGCCCATGGATATGAATGTCATTGTTTAATGTTTTACCTACATGTAGGGTTGAAATTCCTGCATCTATACCTCATACAACCTTTAGTCTGAATGCTCACTCTTTAACATGACTCTCCCACATTGACAACTGGAATGCTTAATACTTTGGATTTACAACGGAAATACAAAAAAAAAATATGTTTGCTGTAATGATGGAAAACTATAGCATGTAGACCAATACCAGAGCTGCGACGATGGTGTGATAGTTAACCAACGGTCAGACGTAACTGGTGAAGGCTAGCGACCATCAGCGTACCTCACGTCACAGTACGACCATATAACGATACTTCTCCAATTGCTTTGGTTAAATTCACTACATAATACATATTTTTGGGTCGTTCACCCGTTCAAACGGTCTGAACAGTATGTACAATAACCATGTTTATGCGCGCAAGTCTACATAACACGTGTACGCTGGTGTATTGTACAGTTAACCCTCCATGTGCTGCGGTTTTTGTTCCCGTGCAAACACAGGCTAGGCTGCCGACCGGAATATTTCTGGAATGTCTCACCCCTGCTCCGTAATCTCTCGTCTATAGCAGATATAGCGGAACTTTCTATCAGCTTGATCAAATTACGAATGAATTATGGGACTTGTATCTGTCTGAACATGTCTATTGTCAACATGACCCGTTGGCACGTCAGTACAATCGGATGCATACACGTGTGTAACTGTCTGACACACTTGCTCTCCGTGACGGTTTCATGATCAGATGGTTGCGAGTTAGAATCCTGTCAGTGTATTCGGTTTCATGGGTTGATTTTTTTCATCGTGTATGTATAAGTAAAACAAGAGTTTATTAGTTTTTACAATACGTACAATTCTCTTGTAAGTAAATCATAGACTTCATAAATGTGTCTATTTTCGCTTAATCCAGAGCTAGGGATGGTATATTCATCATGGTATATTAGATCGCCATGTTGGATATTTAACAGTTGAAATCAAAGTGCAGCTGAGATGCCGACATATAATTAGTACGATACACGATTTGGATATTGGTTTAGTTCATTCGCTTTGAACATTCCTTCCTTTTTTTCTATCATTGAAAACTATTGATTTTCTCTTTTGCATGAACTAATCCTTATTTCGTTCTTTCTAAACTTTCTTAATTCATCAGTGGTTTGTGTTGAACGTTGCTTTAGAAAATGACCTTGCGATTATTGACCGGTGCTTTAATGTTGGTTGACCGTTTGTACACAAATTTCTCTTTTGACGCACAGATTATTTCAACGCCAACCCTATCATCGTGGCTTAAACAGAATCAAGTAATAAATATTCGGTCGTTTGAGTTGCAACTTATTGATTTAGAATTCCTAAAAATGCTGTGTTGTCATCACATTTAACATACAACCACATAAAAACAATGCAAAGGGACCAGGCCTCGGGGATGCTTTTTCGACCAGTAGAATACAGTGCAATGAAGACTCAAGTTAAAACATAGAGAGAAAAACCAGAGCAGTGAAGTTTTTAATGACCCCTAATTATCCCCTCATCTCGTCCCACCAGACATAATAACTTCTACTTACTTTCAAAGTGTTCGAAACTCAACTTGATTATGCATTTATATAGAAATTTTTCCTGCTGACAATTGTTGTACATATACATATAGCAAAGCCTCGTAAAGCTGACACTTTATCTTATATATCAGTTTAATATGTTAAAAATCGAGTATATTTGTTTACCCAGTATTTTGACGTAAGATCAGCGTCCATCCACATCGGACCTATATTACTTGCACGACAGGTGAGGGCTGTTTAACTGATCATTAAATTTGGGATGGAGCTGCTAAGTTATGAATATTCATAAGCCAAATTCTAAACCGCAGCACGCCTTGTTCCTTTGAATATGTATAGTAATAGTTTTTGTACTGCGCTACTATAATTATTGCGTGAATCCATTCAATCTTTATTTCCGGTAAATCTAATATTAAAAATTCAGGCATGCAGATATATCTCGTTATGAATGTTTTAATTAAAGTAAGATGAAAAATATAAACTCATAATTTAAAACTGTACCGTTTTAAACCGCAGATAATTGAAATACGAATGAGGTAAGTATTTATATAAATGCGAAAGATAGTCTTTTGTAAAGAAATTTAATGTCATTTTCATTGCGTATGTGCATGTAGTATGGAGGTGTATGTACCGTAAGGCTTCGCGTGGCGCGAGTTAAAATTTGAGATTTGGTGCTGACTGATGGAAATCTAAGCCAAGCGTCTTTTCTGCGGTTTACTCTCGACCTAATATAAAAATGTGAGATTTCTGTATCTCATTGTTATATTAGTATTCGAAATGGAAAGTATTCAAGAAATGCGAGCATGAAATGTGGATGAAATTTCCACTTCCCTACATCATTGAAAGCTGACAAGTACATGCTTCTCTTTTACGTGTTACCAACTCTGGTGTTTCATGTTTTTTTGAAACTACGTCTTGTGAGTATCGATTTGGGACGCCCCTTCATGGTTTGTGAGTGATGTATGAAATGGCGGACTTTGACGCTTATAGATTCTCTTAATTTGATTAATTTTTCACTGGCTTTGCATTTCATCAGAAAATGACTCCCAAAATATTTTAACATTGTGCATGTCAATGTCAGATATGTATACTGTTTTTCCCATTACATGCAGAAGAACTAGTTTTTTTTCCATCACAAAATAAGCTTGGCAAAAACGGTTACTATGATGAGCACAAACCTGTTATGTGTCTTGGACGGTAAAATGGACGGTGAAATAAACTCACGTTAAGTCTGTACTCACGTTAAGTCTTTAATTGCAGGTTGCATGGTATCACCGCACAGCGTAGGATAGTTTTAAAAAACAAACATTTCAATAGGCGCATAGATGTATTATCAGATGGTATTTAAAAAGACTCGGTCGTATTTAAGTGATTAAAAATCTGACTGAAATGCTTTTCTTTATATTTTACATTCTCTGTTAATATCTTGAACACTATTTATGGTATTAACAGGTATAAAATGCTTTTTTTCTCCTCAAATTTTGTGATTCATCTCATGTATACATTGCCGTAAGCCTTTAAGATTTCTTTAATCCTAGCTGTTTTTAGGGTTGCCGGATTTAACGGTGAAGATTCCTTTCTTCAGTGAATAACATGGGAAATTGTGCCACTTTGTACGGAGAGTTAATACATTTCCTTAATGCTCGGGTTATTATTTCATCCATGCATAAAGAATAGATTTGTCATATTCTTATAAATTTTACTGGGTGTTTTGAATTATAATGTCTCCTAGATTAAGCTCGAGATTAAGCACATTATGTTCTTCCGTCACACAATACTTAATTTGTTTATTTTTTTCGTATTTGTTAATTAAACACAACATTCTTTTCCATGACAAAGCCGTACATTCCCCTCTACATTATATATTGCGACAGAATCCATACACAGACATTCGTGACAAAACACTGTAGAAGTTTTATCCTTTTTTCATAGGCAAAAGAACAACACATCTGTTGTGAATGATCCTGGAAAGACATTAACAATACTCCAGGCGTAAAATTTTATTTCAAGTAAGACACAATTTGAAAATAAATATACAGGACAAGACAGAAAGGAAATATCTTAAGTCGGGTTTACAAAACCTCAATAATTTACAAGAAGCCGGATTTCACTGGTTACGTCGCTATGCATCGAAATAGACATTCGTATGTCAGCCATAAACCATGATGAACGTTCAAGGTCTATAATCACAAGGTCAAATTCCATAATGACGTTGAACGCAAACTAACAAGAAAGTATATAAAGTACCAAAGTACAGAGCGAAATCATGCAGAGAGAGGCAGTCAACAGTTTTCAATGATGCTGGAAAGACGAAAGGTATGTTCTAGGCGAATGAGTGAAATCAGTGTTCAAATCGTGTTTCATGCTAGAATATAAGTTATCGATAATAAAATATGTAGCGCTTTGATTGCAATTGCTCATGTATCCAACGTGGCGATGAACGATGAAAACACAGCCCCCAAGCCCCTTAGGTGACCATTTGGCAACCACATTGTATGACATTGTCGTTGTTTCGCTGGTTATACTCTCCATATGATTGTAATACTTTATACTGCATATTTATATTGGTGAACTAAAGCATCCCCAAGGCATGGTCCCTTTGTATTCTTTTCATTGGAATGAGAACATAGTATTTGGAATATGAGGCCAGTGACGTCTAATAAGTTGCAGTTATCATCACTGCACAGTTCTGCTTAAGCCAGGGTGCTTGGAGGCGTGTAAGCGGCTGTTTTTAACAACTGTCAAACTGTCGTCGTCACTGCACTCATTTTACTCTCTTTTATATCACATAGCTGCAGAAACCGCGACCTGATCCTTTTGCATAGCTTTCATCTGATTGTTTGTTAAACGTCACATCTATTCCTTGACCAGTGACTTCTAATAAAGTGCTGTTAAAATCACTGCACTTACATCACCTAATATTGGTTATGCCATGCGGATATGAGCTGTGTGGGTTACTACTTTTTAAGTATTTACATACGGAATTTGATTTATTTTTATTTGATTGGTGTTTTACGCCGTACTCAAGACTTGAACTCATAGCGACCGCATTGGTGAGAGACTCCTGGGTCATTACGCTGCGCTAGCGCGCTAACCAACTGAGCCACGGAGGCCCCGGACTTATAATAAAACCATGCCTGAGGCGGGAATATGCCAACTGTCAGTGTCGATGCTCAGACCTGGTTTTACTTGATATGACGTAATCTTATTGTATGTTAATTGCTTTCATCTGTGCATCTCAAGTATGAGATAGCAGCAGAAATAGTTATGCCTATATACATTCCTAGGTATGAGTTTTGTTGAACAGCTGATGGCGCTTAGACATAAACTTAAATACCACAGGATGCTTATGGAGCTTAAACACCTGAAGAAGCTCACTGGAATTTGTGATGACTTTACGCCCTTACTTTTTTTAATTTGTTTCCAATATCATTCACAACGGGGGTGTTGTTCTGTATGACTGCTTCTCTCTTGTGTGTTACCGGCTTTATTTCCTATTTGTATAATTTCTTACATACCTTTGCCTTTGAGAGCTGGTGTTAAACGTTGTGTTGGAAATGGATCTTCCGATTATCGACTTGGAACGCCCTTTACGGACTAAGAATGGTATACGAATGTCGGACATGACGCTTATATTTAAATAGACTATCACTGATTGGCCCCTGTATATATAAACATTCCAGTATACAACATTTATATGTTTTTAAAACAAGTGGTTAACATTCACATCATTACACTGAGGGTCTCGCTGCAACAAAACCTTGAAATGAAGGCGAACGAGTGACAATTACACAGTAAGTGTGACGAGTGGCAGTCAAACCTATTTCAGCCTTTGCTTCCGGCGATCAAATTTGTACCAGACAGACGTATCCAATTACAATAAATGAATCCCGGATTTTCTTTTTCACGAATTCCTCTAAACGCTAGTGTGAGCTCTCGTTGGGCTAATTAGACTCTTTCAGACGTTTGTAAATTGTTTCACCTGTCAGTCGAACCGGTTTGTTGGAGGTAAACACTGTGTCATTGTGTCAAAAGTGACTGCCTGCGCAGCAAATTGTCAACATTCACATCATTACACTGAGGGTCTCGCTGCAACAAAACCTTGAAATGAAGGCGAACGAGTGACAATTAAACACATGTTCCTGAAATCAATTGCCGTGATACTTTACGTACACAATTCTCTTATTCTCTACTTGATGCCCACGTCTTGCAAAACAAAACAAAACAAATTGGTCTTTTCAACATTACAGGATACAAATAAATCCCTTTGTTCTGGACTATGATGTAACCTTGACGCCGTGATATGACCTTCCTGGAATTCCGTCAACAATTAGGACTTAATGCGTGGCTTGAAACCCATATTTTTTATGCATAGGCACGGTTTAATTTATGTTGAACAACATCGGACAAACCCTGTCAAAATGAGGTGGATGGCCAACTAGAGCCAATGCAGAGTTTTTAAATCGCCACGATATGGCTGAACTCCGGCCAGTTTGGTGTGAGACCACGACCATTCACCTTCAGACATTCAATAGAATCTCACCAAAGTCACGCTGTTGATCAACAATAAATTTGGGATCCGTTGAATTCTCCAAGGAGCATGATTTCCCTTCCGGCTGAATTTCCAACATGCCATTTAATAGTTTGTGAAGGATTTAAGGGTAAAAAATTTGTGAATGCACTCCAGTCAAATGCTATAGGGAAAGATTTTCATCACGCACCCATGACATTTGAAAGTGATCTGCTTTTTATATTAGGCGAAAGTTACGACAAAACTGGTTTAAATTGGACTCAAAGCTGGCACTTGTTTAAATTAAATTATTAATTCGAATTAAGTTTATTCCAAGTCAGCCTTCCCTTTAATGGTTTGGGTATTGACACAAGATTAAAATCATTAGAACTCTATGAAGTGAGTGGTATGCCTTAGATTTAAGATCAAGACGCACAAACTCGATCTTAACACCTACATGCAGTTAAACAATGACGGCAGAATGTAACAAAGTGGGTTAAACTCTGTTTTTTTTTATTCTAATAATCTCCGCAAGCAAGCGGTCATGACGTCTTCAGCAGTTATAACAGGAATTTCCCGTATATCAACATGCCCCACTGCATGTACGCGCCCGTCCAAACAAGTAATTCACAACACAGTAATGTAGAGCCTAATATTGTTTAATACGGGGTATATAACATACATGTGTGCGGCGTCTGGGCTTCTATGAGCCATCATGAGCCTGTCACCTTTACCCGCTTTTCTCGTTACACATGGATGAGTGGGCAGGTGCGTGAACCCGCTATACGGGAGGAAGTTACAATACTTGTAGCATACAATCTCAACAGATAGGATAGGCATGGTGTACAGAAGTATCAGTGTCCGGAAACTTCATGCTTGATCGTGTTTAAAATACACGACAAATATATAATGTAGAAGTACCGACTATACATGCTTGGGAGCAAGACGTCGGTTTTCAGTCATGATGAAAAAGAATTTGACGACATCCCTGGCTTGAAATGTAAATAAAACTGCAGACACTGAAAGTACTGCATAGAACGCGAATATCTGTCGAGGTTTTATTTCGAATGTTAATATAGGCACTACACAGTAGTTATGGAAGCGTTGATTCTGATTCAGTTATCTTACGTAGACAGGTGAAAGTTGATTGTACATTCTTATTATCTAAACAGTGTAAAGGTGTTGTGATTCTATGTTACATGTGATTACAACACCGCATTTTGAGTAACTCTACTCCAGTGACGTCTAATAAATTGCAATTAACATCACTGCGTTTTATTTTTACCTAATACTGCTTAAGTCATGTTGCTAGGGGGTGTGTAATGTGCTACTATTTATGCTTTTACATGAACAGTTAGAATAACACCCCAACTGAGGTAAATTAACAAGAGACCGTATTTCACCGATGACGTGTGACCATTTGCCAGCTATCTCACTTTCGTCGCTGCTCTGGTTTTCTCTCTATACTTTACGTCTTTATTACATTGATGATTTTTCAGCCGTATTATCTACACAGTGTGAAAGTGTTGATGCTTACATGACACATGAGGGCTACTGTATAAAAGTGTTCATACATAAACCGTCACATGTATACGATGTAAAAGTGTAAACAGAGTCACTTGGTGCTCACAATATAAACGTGTTGATAATTGCAGTATCATATCATGTACTTCATGTGAAACTGCTGATGCCCAAACCATCACACAGAAGTGGAATTAGATATAACTACGCTTCTGACATGTCTGAATAACGGATATCTTGAAATTTCAAGTCTTACTTACAAATATCAGAATGTCCTAAAACGACATTTTAAGTTGAATTTATTTTTAATTTAACCCTCTTCTCTTAGTTATAGCAGGTGTAGAAACTGAATTTTCAATTCCATTGCATGGTCATTCCGCCTATCCACTTAAGTTAATAGGTGGAATTCAGTTCCCCCAAGACAGCTGTGAAGCATATATGTTAAACTAAAGATCAGAGTAAAACTGACTGGTACATATCCAGCCTTCACTTTACAAAGGTGTGCCTTTCAGTAAGGCGCTACATTGAGTTTTGTTTGTCATCAGAATAGTTGACCCTGTCGAAGTGAAAAGCTCTGCAATGCCGGCTTTAGCTGACCCCAGCAACCTTTTACAGCAGCTTTTTGTCAACGACACATAGAAGACTGGTTATGCCTTTACAGAGTAAGCATAGAGAAGACGCCCTCGTGTAAGGTCTGAAGCATTTAATTGTAAACCTGCCCGGCAAGGAGATGAAGTTATGCCTTTCATGAAAATCGCCATGTTTGTAATTGCCGCATAAAGTGTATGTTGTTTGGTGTATACTTATATACATCCTAATAGTCTGACTTAGGAGGAATCCAGATTTACAAGGTCAGTCACATATTTAATACGTTAAATTCAACACCTACTCTATTAGTCTGTGATTTTTACATCTGCCTTACGCCGGCCCCTCTCTTTTCACAGTCTCAATACCGCGACAGTGTATATGTCATGACTATCTCACGGCTAGTCACAACTTAGCAGATTAGCTCACCTCAGGTATGGCATGACATCCCGTCAGCTTCAAAATAGAATATAGGAAAACAATACCACACCTATATTGCCCGATTAAACTCTTTAGAATTAGAGAAAAGATCTTTTTAACAAGGTCTTCATTGGTCATAAACAGGACGTTATAAGTGTAAATCAGGCAAGAGCATGAATGTTTACTTGGGGTTTTATACGTCGTACTTTTTCAGTCATATGACGACCGAGGAGTCACTGGTGTGTATACATATACTGTGTTTTCTTGTGCATGGCAGAGCGAGTCAATGCCGCCATAGTGCTGCCGCCGCAAACGTATCATATCAAAAACATAAGACATGACACCCTATCAAATCATCATTTTACAAGTACAAGTTTTACAAGAAACAGTCCTGTTTCTTTGCCCTAGCATCTTGGTGCTGAGCACCAAGCGAGGCATCATCTAATAAAATTTTTAAAGTCTATGGTGTTACCACACTCGGGTTTGATCCCTGGTCCCTCGACTTCGAGAAGGACCACGAGGCTCGCTCAAAGGTATGTTTTGCCTTCACAAATAATGGGTCACAAACTGTGCGCCTAATTACCATGGAATCTAGACGCATGAAGGCATATGTAAAACTGTTATTAAATGTTTGCCCTTTACATGTATCCTACATGCTTAAAGTGACATTTAAACCCAAGTATACAATCAGATGTAACCTTATTCACCCTGAATTTCGATACAGTCATGAATCACATTGCTTTTGTGTCAAACCTATTGTTTACGATTGTGTGGTAAGATCCTAGATAGCATTGACAGTCATTAATTTTCCAAATCATGAATAAAATTGTCATGAGAGTAGCAGCATTTTTGAACTGTCACAATGTTGCCTTAACATATCATCTTCCTTTTTGTGAGGTCAATATGCCAATAATCTTTAAATTAAAGACGAACAGAATAAAAAGTAAAATCAGAGCAGCGAGGACAGTGTGACATCATAGCTGATAAATGGCCACACGTAATCGGTGAAATACGGCCTCTTGTCAATTTACCAAGGTCAGGGATTTCTTCTAACTGTTCATGTAAATGCATAAATGGTAGTAAATTACGCCCCCCTCCCCTCCCCCAGCAACACGACTTCGGCAGAATTAAGTAAAATATGCATTGATGTTAACTGCAAGTTATAAGACGTCAATGGTCTAGAATTACTCAACATGCTGCGTTATAAGATTTAACTTACAATCACGTTAAAACAATGCAAAGGGACACCAGTCATCTCGTTTGTCACAGAGGTGCTTGCGTGACAGGGTGGTTCGCGTGCTGGCGTAGCAAAATGACACAGGTAGCTCTGAGTTCAAGTCCAGTTTATTCTAGCTGGCTTCTTCCTCGGCGGTACGTCTGAAGGTCTGGTAGCAACCTGCGGATGGTCATAGTTCATGGGTTTATGAAATATTCTTGAGTATATTTACGTACGCGCATATCACGGATTACGTACGACCCTTCGCCAACTGTCACACTGTCGTCGCTGTTCTGGGTTTACTCTCTATGCTGTTCGTCGTTTATCTTGGAGGATGTCCCATAATCTGGCCAATTTCCGCTTTCGGACAACATACGCTTGGTTGCAAATTTTAAAACTAAGAACAGATGTGACCGAAAGTTGTAAATTAGAGAGCTCTCTGAACTTATACATCTTCCCGAACGTCTGTTTAGATCGGTTCATTACTAAATGTAGTTCTAAGTACGTATAGTTTGATAGAGACGTTTATGGTCACTCTAAGAAACGTTATAAACGTTACGGTTTGATGATCTTGGCCAGTCTGTTCTAGTCTGTTTATAAACTTGTTTTCACCTCGCCTCTGGCTAGTCCTGGTGTACCGTACATACATGACACTTATCACAAACAAGTTTACAGATCCACTTATCACTGCTAATCATTTTATCCACAAGTCTCGAGACGAAACAAGCTAGCTGCACCACATAGACAAATGGAGGTGACAGTCATAAATCTTTGCGTCGAAATAGACATTCGGATACCGGCCGTCAACCAATAAGGACGTTCCAGGTCAATAATCGCAACGCCAATTTCTAAAACGATGTACCGGTATATTAAGTATGCGAAAATAGGACGGAATCATACACAGAGAAGGGGTCAACAGTTTTCAATTCATACAGGAAAGAAGCATCTGGTGAAAGATGTGTTCAAGGCGACTGTGAAATCAGTATTCAAATCGTGTTCCATGCTACTGCTTCACACCTACCAGGTCAATCTAAGTTTAATCATTTTTACTTTTTAGGTTAACAACTTATATATAGCAATGAATCATGTAAGAGAATAGAATGACTTTAATCCCACTTGACCTCGGGGTTAGGGAAGGTGTAAACACCCAAGTTTTTTCGTCAATGTGGGGCTTTTTATTTACGGATGCCATCAGGGCGCGTCTAAGATACCTATATTTATAGTCGACCTGGGAATTATCCACGGCTAACGAATTTCAAATTTAAACTAATTGCCATGCTGGAATATTGACTGTCTTACCCACATAATTTAAAACTGATGACTGCTTCTCTATTACATGTTACCAACTTTAATTGCTATTTATATATATATTTTTTTTACATTTTCCTTTTGGAACTCGTGTTGTTGATCTAGGTCTTGCTCCGGTAGTCTAACATGAAGCTCGTCGCAGATCACAAGCCCTCCGTGTACTAGAGGTTAAAGGTTATACTTACAGGTCTTTTGAGTAATTCTAGACCAGTGATGTCTAATAAATTGCAATTAACATCACTGTATTTTTGACCTAGTTCTGCTTAACCCATGGTGCTAGGGGCCGTTTGATGTGCTACTATATAAGCATTTACATGAACAGTTAGAATAAAACCCTAACTGGGGTCAACTGACAAGTGGCCGTGTTTCACCGGTTACGTGCAACCATTTGCCAGCTATCACAGCAATATGTCATCGCTGTCCCATGCGTTACTCACTGTCTTTTGTATTATATACACCAAATTCATTCAGGTCATACCAAAGACTTTAAAAGTGATACTTATTGCTGTCTCGCTTGGTGCTCAGCACTGATAGGTTAGAGCAAGAAAACAGGACTGGTTGGCCCAGTGTCAGTATAATGTGACAACATATGAATGGGGTGTCATGTCTGGTGTCTTCGACATAATACTTCAGTGGCGACAGCGCTTTGATATGGACTCGTCCTGCCACAAGATACAGTATATGTACACATAATGATTCCTCATCGTCATATGACGTCATAGAAAAAATTACATAGTACGACGTGAAGCCCCAAGCATACATATATATTACAAACACGTAGACTGTCAGAGGTAGGACATGTTCTGCGACTCCCAAGTATCCTGTAAAACAGGTAGAGGGCGCATATAGAGCCATATATGTAAATATGAGTCTCGTACGTAGAACGGACTAACTTCTTGCGTCTTGTATGGTTTAAGTTGAAAATCAGTTGACAAATTAGTGTAAATAATAAAAAAAACTGTGGATTAAATATCTATGGTAAAGCCTTATGTATAAAGAATCGACTATAAGAAGCAAAACTCCGAGTCATATTCATAGATTTAGGACAGTGTTGACACCTGATTTCACGTTTTACGTGTTACCATTTGTACTTATTATGACACTTTATGTTCCACTAAACACATAAAGGTTCGAAGCAAGATTTGTGCAGTTCCATTGGAAACTGAAGGGGATCAGTGCTGGGTCTGCGCAATTCCATTCCATCAGCGGAGTTCCATGTCGGATTCCCTTAATTTCGTGAAAGACCCCCAAAGGTTTCTTATATTTCCACGTTGAAGTCATAGCTTTGTGTAGGACTCCCATGCACTGTTACCGGGTATCACACTGTTACTTATTGGTTTATTGATACCACGTTGTCGTTGATGGTTTAATTGTTTTGATGTTATATCATTGTAGGTCACGATGTCCCATCTGGTTCTATTTGTGCTCTTCGGCTCTGTCGTCAGCTTGGTTCAGTCCCAAGGATGTCTACTCGACGGTAACACAGCCAAACAGGTCGTTCCAAATCCTATTGCCAATGAGAACACCTTCGTCGCATTGATACTTCCGGTGCACATGCCGAACTTAACTTCCGGTTTAACATGTGGACCAATCAGCTCTGAGAGTATCGTTAAAGTGGAAGCGTTCTTCTGGGCATTAGATACCCACAAGGACAGATGGTCTGCCAATGTTCCCGCCAATCAAAACGGGATTGTGTTTGATTCTTGCAGAAGTGCCGACAGGATCTCTGATCTAATAGCTCCAGTGGAATCACAGCAATGCTCTTTGAACGTTGTGGCTTATCTAGTTGCTGACAGGCATGCGGTCGCCGTGCGAACAACACAGCTCAGCAGTTCGAAGCCTGCCACAGTTATAAACTCCGCTTTAAATGACCCTGGGCCGCTGACGTCAGACTTAGAAAACCTTTACCACTTGTCGCCAACTGCCCAGCAAGAATCTACAGCAATACTGAGGCTGTTGCGTGCAGTTGGCTGGCGCTACGTTCAAGTGTTGTATAGCAATGACGCCTACGGTCGATCGGCATTCAACGCCTTCGTGTCCAATTCTTTGAAGTACGAAGTGACGGTAGGGCGTTCTGAAATGGTAAGCGACACAGCGTCTTCTCCAGAACTAAATAAGCATGACTTCGTAGTAGTCATCTTTGCCTATCCAGAACAAAAACTCAAAATTTTCACAGACTTGGGTGAAAACCAGTTCATTTTCGTGACGACAAATTTTGGTGACCGCTTTCCAGCGGGTGACGGGAGACAGTACAAAAGTCGTATTGTTGATGTCAGAACATCTTTGAATACAATGTACAATGAAGCTGTCCAAACGTTCAAAACCGAAGTGATGAATAAATTAACATCAGCCGGAACCGGAAATACGGAGAATCCATGGTACGCTGGTTTCTGGGAAAGTTTGTACAAGTGTGATATCAATGGCGCTGGGGGTCAGGACTATACTGTTCCTTGTAATAAGACATTGGAAATCGGAGAGAATTTGTCGGTAAATCCACAAAGTGTGGCCTTGATTATCCAAGGTGTCGACCTAATGCTGAAGACTCTGAGAGCGAGCTGCAATGGTCAATGTCCAGTTGATTCCCTGGAAAACAGACGAAAATCTTTTAAAACTCATTTTCTAACGACTGCAGACGAGGCGGATCCAGCCTTCGATGAGAGCACCCGGGCACGTACCTCTTGGGAATATAAGGTGTTCTTGATAGAGAGGACAGGGAACAAATTCACTGAAGCAAAGGTAAGTATAAACTAGCGTGTCCACAAACAATTTATTGAATTCTACTTTAGCTTATCCATGTCTTTCTATTTTTCATCCATGGCGTCTTTAATTTTATTATATCCATTATTATTGACGGATAGTATACGAATACAACATTGAAACATTTCTGTCAGTTGCTGGAATAGTTGCAATTTGATTTTGATATGTTTAGAACGTGTTTCTCAAAGCGCCTGAACCGCTCTCTACGACCACTTAACATCACTTCTACCACTTGCAAATTTTGTACAGAAATGTTGAGCAACGCCAAGATAACAAACTCTGCCTTAGCCTTTGATTCTAGGGATACTTGATACACATTTATTTTTTTTACTTAAAGTATATATTGTAGGTTATATCACCGTGTTGCGTGGGTATACGGCCTGGTGTTTCGTCGAGATAAAAACAGTATTTTCACAAGCTCGAAGGGCGAATGAAATTATGGATCTTCGAGAAATATTTGCCTTAGATGAACAGCTAGTTAGTCGTTTTCGACATGTTGGTGTTATTCATTAGAACTCTTTTGAAAATGAAAACAAGAAAAGTCAATGACCGGTACATTGTCAACAAGCTTTGCTATTGGTGGACACGTGTCTTCATGACTTCGTAGGTATACAGAAAGGGATTTGCTAATGGTCGTCGGTATACAGAAAAAATATCCGTCGCCGTAGAGACTATATTCCTCCCCTGTTCGGTGAATGAGGGTAGCTCATGCAGGGCGAGTTTACCAATAAGAAGCCTAGAATTTTTTTCTGACCTGTAATGAACCATAATTCCAACAGACACCTATATGTTTTATTGATGGGTGCTGATTATAAGAGACGTTAGTGGAGAGACATTAGTGATGTGGCTAAGCCTAAGTAAGCCCACTTGTTCCACACTTTGTAACTCATCTAATAGTGGTTGTGGTCTAAAGCGAACCTTGATAGCGGCGCATGCGTCGTGAGGAGTGCGGATTTTATTGATTTATTTTTTTATTTATTTATTTTATTGAAATTTTACGCCGTACTCAAGAATATTTCACTTATACGACGGTTGCCAGCATTATGGTGGAAGAACAGATTTGCAATTGTGTAGTAATTGTTTTGGCAGGTACTGTTTGTGTTACTCATCCCTGTGTTTGTTCTCTGCATTTGGCTTTGATCTAACATTTTATCGGGGTTTTTTTCTGACCATGAAAGTGGTAATATATATCCAACATTTCTGAAAACTCAGAAACTTCTGAAAACTCAGAAACTTCTGAAAACACTTATATGAATAATCACTTCACATTACCAAGGTCACTCACCAGTTCTTGAAATTAAAAGAATTTATCGTGTTAAATGACAACTGAAATACACCTATTTATCAGCGGCAGGTTTGTTCAAAACTATATATTGTACTTTGGAAAGCATGAGAAAAAAACCTACAGCAGCTGAATTAAGATGAAGGATATTGAACTGGACAGAAAGTAAGAAAAATAGAATCGACTGAATAGCGGGATAAATTGTGTGGCATGAATGGTTATATGTCACCTCCCATTCACTCGTAATGACCTTTGATGAAATATTTTTCAGTTCTTTCGAACTTTGTCAGATGTCTTGGTTGTTTTTGACTTAGACTGATAAATATTCCCATTTACTTTTTTTACGGAGAACAAAATCGACATGCTAACTATGAAAACATCGCTGATTGTGTAATGATATTGGGTTCAAAATAACTTTTTTTCTGAACCAACAAGATAATGAAGCCGTTCGCAATCTATGAATTCAGCATGTTAGTAAGAATTAAGATGCATGGAGTTGTCTACCCTTAATGGTAACTTTTTTGTCTCTATATAGCAACTGGTTACACGAAAGCGTGGAATCAGACGGCATGTTCGACTACAACCTTGCACCACGAATTCACCGCCACAGTCTGCTTAGTTTGATTAAGAAAAAACAGTTAGAATAAAACCACAACTGATGTAACTTTACTGTATATTTCATACTACGTGTGATCAATTGCCAGCTATCACACTGTTGCCGCTGATCAGGTTTTACTCTCTATGCTGTAGCCGTATTTCACCGGTTACGTGTGATCAGTTGCCAGCTTTCACACTGTTGCCGCTGTTCAGTTTTACTCTCTATGCTGTAGCCGTATTTCACCGGTTACGTGTGATCAATTGCCAGCTTTCATACTGTTGCCGCTGCTCAGGTTTTACTCTCTATGCTGTAGCCGTATTTCACCGGTTACGTGTGATAAATTGCCAGCTTTCACACTGTTGCCGCTGAACAGGTTTTACTCTTTATGCTGTAAGCTTTTTATTACATTATTTCTTATGCGTGATCCTGCTGGTATACTAAACGTCCCAGCGGCCTGTCCCGTATGCAGTGTTTCAATTTCTTCAATATACTGTTTAATGAATGTGAAGGAAACATAGCATTTTGAATAATTCTAGGTCGGTTATGTCTAATAAATTGCTATTAACGTCACTACATTTGGTTTACATGATTCTGTGTAGTTCATAGTGCTATATGAGGTGTCACAGTTGATATGTTTTAAGGAATTACATGTTACAGTTAGAACAGACTGTTGTCCCTGCCGTGACAATTGTTAATCTCCATGCTGTCAGTGCATGAAGTAAACAGTTAGAACACACTGTTGTCCCTGCTGTGACAATTGTTAATCTCCATGCTGTCAGTGCATGAAGTAAACAGTTAGAACACACTGTTGTCCCTGCTGTGACAATTGTTAATCTCCATGCTGTCAGTGCATGAAGTAAACAGTTAGAATAGACTGTTGTCCCTGCCGTGACAAATGTTAATCTCCATGCTGTCAGTGCATGAAGTAAACAGTTAGAACAGACTGTTGTCCCTGCTGTGACAAATGTTAATCTCCATGCTGTCAGTGCATGAAGTAAACAGTTAGAACAGACTGTTGTCCCTGCCGTGACAATTGTTAATCTCCATGCTGTCAGTGCATGAAGTAAACAGTTAGAACAGACTGTTGTCCCTGCCGTGACAAATGTTAATCTCCATGCTGTCAGTGCATGAAGTAAACAGTTAGAACAGACTGTTGTCCCTGCCGTGACAAATGTTAATCTCCATGCTGTCAGTGCATGAAGTAAACAGTTAGAACACACTGTTGTCCCTGCTGTGACAAATGTTAATCTCCATGCTGTCAGTGCATGAAGTAAACAGTTAGAACACACTGTTGTCCCTGCCGTGACAAATGTTAATCTCCATGCTGTCAGTGCATGAAGTAAACAGTTAGAACACACTGTTGTCCCTGCTGTGACAAATGTTAATCTCCATGCTGTCAGTGCATGAAGTAAACAGTTAGAACAGACTGTTGTCCCTGCTGTGACAAATGTTAATCTCCATGCTGTCAGTGCATGAAGTAAACAGTTAGAACAGACTGTTGTCCCTGCCGTGACAAATGTTAATCTCCATGCTGTCAGTGCATGAAGTAAACAGTTAGAACACACTGTTGTCCCTGCTGTGACAAATGTTAATCTCCATGCTGTCAGTGCATGAAGTAAACAGTTAGAACAGACTGTTGTCCCTGCCGTGACAATTGTTAATCTCCATGCTGTCAGTGCATGAAGTAAACAGTTAGAACACACTGTTGTCCCTGCTGTGACAATTGTTAATCTCCATGCTGTCAGTGCATGAAGTAAACAGTTAGAATAGACTGTTGTCCCTGCCGTGACAAATGTTAATCTCCATGCTGTCAGTGCATGAAGTAAACAGTTAGAACACACTGTTGTCCCTGCTGTGACAAATGTTAATCTCCATGCTGTCAGTGCATGAAGTAAACAGTTAGAACAGACTGTTGTCCCTGCCGTGACAAATGTTAATCTCCATGCTGTCAGTGCATGAAGTAAACAGTTAGAACAGACTGTTGTCCCTGCCGTGACAAATGTTAATCTCCATGCTGTCAGTGCATGAAGTAAACAGTTAGAACACACTGTTGTCCCTGCCGTGACAAATGTTAATCTCCATGCTGTCAGTGCATGAAGTAAACAGTTAGAATAGACTGTTGTCCCTGCTGTGACAAATGTTAATCTCCATGCTGTCAGTGCATGAAGTAAACAGTTAGAACACACTGTTGTCCCTGCTGTGACAATTGTTAATCTCCATGCTGTCAGTGCATGAAGTAAACAGTTAGAACACACTGTTGTCCCTGCTGTGACAATTGTTAATCTCCATGCTGTCAGTGCATGAAGTAAACAGTTAGAACAGACTGTTGTCCCTGCCGTGACAAATGTTAATCTCCATGCTGTCAGTGCATGAAGTAAACAGTTAGAACACACTGTTGTCCCTGCTGTGACAAATGTTAATCTCCATGCTGTCAGTGCATGAAGTAAACAGTTAGAACAGACTGTTGTCCCTGCCGTGACAAATGTTAATCTCCATGCTGTCAGTGCATGAAGTAAACAGTTAGAATAGACTGTTGTCCCTGCCGTGACAAATGTTAATCTCCATGCTGTCAGTGCATGAAGTAAACAGTTAGAACAGACTGTTGTCCCTGCTGTGACAAATGTTAATCTCCATGCTGTCAGTGCATGAAGTAAACAGTTAGAACAGACTGTTGTCCCTGCTGTGACAATTGTTAATCTCCATGCTGTCAGTGCATGAAGTAAACAGTTAGAACAGACTGTTGTCCCTGCCGTGACAAATGTTAATCTCCATGCTGTCAGTGCATGAAGTAAACAGTTAGAACAGACTGTTGTCCCTGCTGTGACAATTGTTAATCTCCATGCTGTCAGTGCATGAAGTAAACAGTTAGAACACACTGTTGTCCCTGCTGTGACAATTGTTAATCTCCATGCTGTCAGTGCATGAAGTAAACAGTTAGAACAGACTGTTGTCCCTGCCGTGACAAATGTTAATCTCCATGCTGTCAGTGCATGAAGTAAACAGTTAGAACAGACTGTTGTCCCTGCTGTGACAATTGTTAATCTCCATGCTGTCAGTGCATGAAGTAAACAGTTAGAACAGACTGTTGTCCCTGCTGTGACAAATGTTAATCTCCATGCTGTCAGTGCATGAAGTAACCGGTCAAAGTTTGAAGTGGTTGATTTGTCCCTAGCATTTTGTATACAGGTCAGAAATAAACTTGTTTTTGGAACAGTTCTTTATATTTCAGCGAAAGTTTAACACGAAAGTGCGTTGCTCACTTTTATATGCCTAAAGCTTCATTCCTCATTATTCAACATTTATCTATATCTTTTTGGTTGAATGAAAACACTTGCCTGATACTTTTCTGTGCTTAACTGGTTGATGTCTCTTTAAGCTTTGCTGATCGGGTGTACCTACTTTGACTTTCTACAGCATGCTCCATCTTCTTTGAGGATTTTGGTTTGAACTCACTTTGTCCAGAGCTCTCCTGTGTTGATTGAGTGAATTCTCTTCGACCCCGGTTTATCAGTGCTGATTGGTTGAATATATATACACTACAGCATGGAGAGTGAAAATATATATACACTAGAGCATGGAGAGTAAAAATAGAGCAACAGAGTTAGAGTCGGCAAATGGCCACACGTATTCGATGAAATACAGCCTCTTGTCAATTTACCATGGTTAGGGTTTTAGTCTATCTCACTTTGCCAGATGATATTTCTATGCTGTAGAATTTCCGTCTTCTCTTTTCTAGGTCGGCGATATCAAGACGAACTCTGTTTCTGTGAACCGCGAAGTGTTGGACGCCGACATGTTTCGAGTACTGTACACAGGAGAGTCCAGAGTGGTAGCCCGGCCCATCCTGGCGGATATATTCTACCCGACACGTTACGACGCCTGGGGATACGGTTGGGTGATCGCTATCGGTGTGCTGGCTTGTATCGGACTCCTCCTTGTCTTCATCATCTCGATCTTGCTTTGCGTCCTCAGGAGTAGACGAGCCATGAGCAACTTTGTCTGGCTTTACGCAGTTCTCTTGTTCGGAGCTTTTGTCGGGTAATTATGATCGATGTTTTTGTCGTATCAGTATGTTCAAAACTGACGATATTTTTCTTGTTTTGGCCATTTTCCACTGACCCCATCCACCAACCCAAAGAAGAAAAGAACAACAACCACAAATAAACCTGAAGTTAAAATTCTCAAGAGTTAAATATAATATTGCTTGTTTGCGGAAAAATTCCTTTATCTTTTTATATGAAAAAAATCATACAAATGAAAATTTAGAAAAATATGGAACAACAAAAAGTAAGGCGTTGTAGATTGATTGGACAATGATGTTGGCTTTGTTAAGTGTTACAAAAAACCCCACCTCATCCCTCTTCCCAACACTAACATGATAATAAGCCTAAATGCCACAGTGTCGGTTTTCTGGTATCAAAGCCTGAATGTTTTGCAGGTATCTGACCCTCTTCGCCTATCTCCCTGTGCCCACGAAGGCTACCTGTGGCATCATTCGTTTCGGGGTTGGAATCTCATACGGCATCTGTTTCTCGGTGATGGTTGTCTTAGGACTGCTTCTCTGCAAGAAGAGCGAGATGTTCTCCTCCATGAGAGTCTCTAACATCTTCATCGCCGTCACGCTCATACTGCTGATCACGGTGGAAGTTGTGATCCTCGTCACGTGGTTGATTTGGACGCCCCCTGGAATCAGTTACGCCTTCTTCAATGGCTACCAATTCCCTCGGCGGATATGCAACCATTACACTCTCGGCATAGGCAACACGTTTCTTCGGACGGTGTTCGAGAATCACCTCATCCATCTGATTTATATCATGTTTCTCATCTTGCTCGTGCTCCTCATGGCTATTTTCATATTCCTGCGGCGCAAGAATCTCCGTGCGAGTCGGAACAAAACCGAGAGCTACGCCCTACTGGCGGCGGGGATAGGAACTGGGCTCGGTACGGTGGCTATCTGGCTGGTATGGACTCTGGTGGGTGCGTATGGGGGAGTTCGTTACAATGACGTCAACAATTATGGAGACGCTGCCATTGCGTTTGGGCTCTGGTTCACGCTTACTTGGCTGCTTATTTTCCTTCTGGTGCAGATTATCAACACCTGGAGAGGTTCGAGCTCAAAGGTGAAGAAAACGCACGATGAGATTAAGGTAAATCTGGCGAATATGAACCACAACCACGCTAAAGGTCACAGCTACAACTCCGGGGTTTCCACGGTGGACGGCAGGGTAATCCACGAGCACTACGAGCGCCATGGAAATCACGGACATCTGAACAAGGCGCCGCTCATCCTTCAGTCGAATGGCGGCAACGCGATGACGTCATACGAACAGCACGTGGAAACCCGTACGGAGAAGTCTCACTTCCGCCCACCGCCAGTCCCCGAAAACGAGGCTGTTGTCAATCATGAGCATGTGTTCATGACGGGAAGTAACTTTTGCGCGGAGTGCGGATTTGCTCATAACCCACGTAAGTGAATGTTTTTTTTGGAGGGGGAGGGGGCGGGGGGGGGATGTCGACCTTACAGAATTAACAGTTCTGTGCGTCATATTTACGAATGTGACCATGCGACTAGAGCATATGCCGTTTGGGCTTGAATAATTATGACGTCAACTGAGACATTGACCTGTCTGTCTGAAAACGGGTTATGGAGTTTAATAAAAAGTATGCCCACTGCATTTGTCAGCAATAATAATGGCGAAAGGCAATTGTCGTATAGAGTATGATTTAAGAGATAGCTGAGAGAATAGACGACAAATTAAAAGACAAAGACAACAGCCAAAAATCTGCTGTACCTGTGTGGTACAACTCACTACTTCAGTTTTGCAATTTTTTCACGGTGCCAAATGCTAGGTAAGTACGAGAGTCACAAATCAGTGCTCACACACGGGACACGGTCTCCATTACGGGTCCGTTTCCTGGAAAGGTGGGGCGAAGATCTTCAAGAGTAGCAGGCTGCTAAAAACTAAAGGTTAGGCTACCCAAATTGTAGCGCCATATTTGCGGAGGTATGTACTTTCCCACGAGACACACGATAAGTGCCTATATGAGGTGCTAGGCGGGAGAAATCTAGCACTGCTCCAAGAAAGGCATATAGAAACTTGTATAACTCCACTGCATGTGGTGACACTAATGTATAACGGCGAAGCTGGTGTCAAGTAGCAATACCGACAGTTATCTAATTCAAATTTTTAAAAATTTTTCATCAGTGGTAAAATGAAGCTGCAACTGCATTTAAGGAGAATGGGATGTATTATCATCGTGTTGAATTAAATGGACACCTAGGATACATGGGCAATTGCAATCAAAGCGTAACTGAGGGATATATTTTGATTATCGACAACTTCCATACTAGCATGGTTCCCGTTTTAGACACTGATTTGATTCATTCGCCTAGAGCATTTCTGCATCTTCCCATCTTCATTAAAAACTGCTCCTATTGACATGAATTCGTACTAATTTGTTGTACCTTATACTTTCTTAGTTTTTAGGTAGTTTATGTTGAATGTTATTACGTGAATTCGCTTCGCGATTATTGACCTGGAACATCCATTTTGGTTGATGGCTAGTATAAGAATGCCTGTTTTGACGCATAGATTGATATAATTCTTAGTTTCTTGATGGTTTGCGGTGAACGTTGTTCGGGAATTGGTGTAACAATTATTGACGGATAGTGTACTAATGCCTGTTTTGACGCCTAGATTATGAGTTGGCATGGTACATTCGTAGATTCCTCTGTCAACAGATGCCCTATATATACGTCACCCGAGAAGCGAGCACGGAATGTCCTCTCACGACAACAGCTTTGAGCAGTCCACAGTACACCGGGTTAAGGGTGTTGAGACTGGCATGTACGAACCGAGGATGGCCACGTCTTTGCGTGAGTATATGACATCCCGGCTCTGACAACTTGTAGAGCCTTAATGACAATTAGGGGTTTGGCCGTTTGTGTCGTCTGACGTTCTTTAGAAGACCAGCTGTCCAGTTTGGCGTGCATATCTGAACGACAGACATGGAAAAGTTCAACAGTTACTTGTCAAAAGGTCGCTGGTTTACGCCGGGTGCTCCGGTTTGCTCCTTCCATAAAACTGATGGCCATCGTATAATTTAATATTCCTTGAGTATGGCGGTACAGAACAATCAAATAAATAAATTTATTTTTTATGAAATTAACGCTGTCTGTAAAGCTCTACGGTGGCGTAATATGCGCGAAAAGGCAGGAAAACTGTAACGAAAGATAACACTTTACCAAATACATGGCATACCATCAACATTGTCTGGATAACTATTATCATCACCTGCGTGACCACAATTCACTGCTCGGAGTGAAACATTTTTTTTTTCTTTACGTTTTCATACATTATTCTGAGGTTATAATTTGAAATATATTAACAGCTCAATGGGAATAATGAATGTTAAAACAATTAATTCAGTATTTAAAAGAAACATTTATCTTTGAGAAGAAAATCGTCAGAATACTTTTTATTTTGTCCATAAAGCTTAATTCATATTTTTGGGAAGAAGAACTAACTTTCAACCTTCAACCAGTCTATATCCAACCAGTCCTTTAAACAAACGCAGCATGAAGTTTTATCCGTTTATTCTTTCACATCAGAAATTTGATCGTTTTAGCCGCTAGTTCCTTGAAGCTAGAGACCCTTTAAAGTTTACACTGTTCATTTCTGTAATAACAAGAACTCACACCTTCTACCTTTTCCATTACTTTCAGAGGCCCTCCATTTATTGCACCCAAGATCTCGTCCAGTCTCGCGGGCAGGCAGCCTTGATGGTGCCAGGCGTCATGTCGTTCACGGCGGAAACCCCCGGGTGGCACGTTCAGAGATTGGTTACACAACAAGCTACTCAACTCACGGGAGCCACCATGGCACAAGTAAGGAATAACAAGAGTTGTTTTCCTTTGATCTATTTTGATACTTAAGGTGTAAATTCAAGGATTATTCTTAATACATGCAAAACAAAATCATTTTTTGAACAGCAACTTATATTTAAAGTTTTAATAAAAGTGACATATTAAAAAAGGAATAGCATTTTTTCAAAAACAAAAATTTCTGACTACTTCTTCGCATTAAGTCTTTTCTGTAGTTTTAATATGGTGTAAGACGCTGCATTAAAATGTTATTTTCGTAAACCACCTGACAAAACCGTTATTTGATTTTTTCTTTTAAATTAAAATATTTATAGTAAAATGTATTTATTGAATCTGTACTGGAACCAAAATAGTATTAATTGTTATGGAATTGGAATTGTGATGCCGAGCCTTTTACTGCCGATTACACCAGAAGGTAGCCGTGCGAGATGCGCAGGTGCAGGTTTAATTCTACGTGAGACCACAAAAAACATTTGGGTACATTGAAGAGTTTCTTTGTGTGCATTCCGTATATACTATAGCCAAGGTTGGATCCTTTCTGGTTTAAATCAGTATATAGGCTTACTCTGACCAAGGCCGATGTGATGTCAAGTGGTCATGTTTGGTGTCAGTTCTGATGTCTTCTTAACGATGCTTTAGCGAGGTAACACTATATGAATATGACTGCATTCGGATCATTCTATCCAGTGTGACATAAGTCATTCGTGTAAAGTTCACCAAAGGTCGAATGATAAACTCAAGATGAGCACGACGTTAAATAAGACTAAAGAGAGAAGTGAACGCCTGTAAGGTATGGAAGGGACAAAGAAACCAAAGAAAAGTTTGATAGTCGATTATCAGACTCACAAGCGTTTGCAGAAAAAGTAACTCTAGGTACAGAATTCATATTCATATATGCTGATGTCATTATCGTGAAGTGGTTGTGTCATCATTGTCATGTGGCGATGTTATGATTGTGACGTGGTGATGTCATTATTATCATGTGGTGATGGCATCATCGTGACGTGGTGCTGTCATCATTGTTATGTGGTGCTGTCTTCATCGTGACGTGGTGGTGTCACCATTGTCATGTGGTGATGTCTTCATCGTGACGTGGTGATGTCATCATTGTCATGTGGTGATGGCATCATCGTGACGTGGTGATGTCATCATTGTCATGTGGTGATGGCATCATCGTGACGTGGTGATGTATTCTTCAGAATTTTGTAAATCCCGTGATAGATCTCACCCGCTTTCCCCGAGATTTGAGGCTGTATAGGCATCCGCGTTTATATTACATCAACGTGGTGCTTTCGGTGATCCAAGTGTGACTAAGATGCCTATATTTGCATGCCACACGGAAGTTACGTCGCAACCATGAACCCGCAAGTTTCAAATTTGAATTGGATGTCATGCCTAGAATATCGTCCGCTTTCCTGGTGAACACTGGTGATTGCTTCTATACTGATGACAGTATAAAGTACAACATAAACACTGCTGCACTGTCTTCCACGTATGTAGCCTTGCCTTCTGTTGTAGATATCATCGACCTAAGACGTCCCCGCCATCATGACCGGCATTATTACCCAACTTTTCAGAACCCGAATGTCTATTTTACAGAGAAAGGTACCAGTGTCATCTAGACAGGTATGTTTACTGGGAAGGCCTGGGCTGGTATGGCCACAGACCCCCATTAGTTTTCCATAAGCGACAGTGTTAACTTTTAGCGCTGTAGCTCAGTCCAAAACATTCCGTGGCCAATAAGATTTGGTGCATACCTGGCCCAGCCTGTGAGAAAGAAGCCATAAAAATCTTGACACAGGTTGACCGTCAAAATCTAGAGTTTTCTATGCCGGCAGCTGGGCGCGATGCCTAGCAACGCCAAGGGGACGTCACTCGCAGCCTCATCACCACCTGTCTCCTTGTGCCTCCTTTCGCCCAGAATTCAAACCTTCATCATTAAAACTCATACCTGCCCAAAGCTTAGACAATTTCCATCATCTTGATACCAAGCATGCACCTGTACACCAAATACGGCAGGCTGGCAGCAAAAAAAAGACTTTACACCCTAAAATACACAGAATTACATTCGTCCTTCCCGAAAAACGGAAGTTGTAATGGGGGTCTGTGTCCGTATACAGGTAACAATGAAAGGTTATTGGTTAAGGTATTTGCTTTCTAAGCACCAGGTCAGCTCAAACTTAGCTCCAATCCCTTCTCGGCTTTAAGATTCCCCTAACTCCAGCGTTATCGCGGATTGGTGGCGAGAAGCCGTCGACGGGAAATGAAGTTCGCTGATACCAATATGATATAAGAGGAATGTTATTTTGAAAAGTTTTTTTAAGCACTTAATTCATGTCATCATCAGAACAAGACCACTTAATACATTGTTGTGGTTATTGTACCTGTTGTGCTATTTATATTTTTCTTTTAACATTTCCGCTAACTGATTGGCTGATTAAAATAAAATATGAAGTATGTTAATGACTAATATTGTTTGGGTAAGATTCCTCATGTGTTGTATCAAAATAATCAGTATGGACCAATACTGAATATGAAGTATGTGACACGTGGGAGAGTCCGCCAGTAACTTGCCGGAGGTCCATCTTGTACTTCCATCGTAAAGGCTTCCTTTACTCGTAAAACTGTACTAAATCTGAAATATTGTTGCACTGCGAGCAACAAATTTGACGGACGACATCAATAAATACTGGCATACAAAATCCAGTGCCATTAAACAACCGCACGCCCCATTTTGTCTGTTGTTAATCTGTATAACAAAACAAGTTGTCGAGCTTTTTTCATCTTTGGCTTTCTATACCTATTATATGCAGATATCATTGATCAAGCCTGAAATTATCAACAACTGACACAAACAAATTGCTAAGATCGGTATTGTCTTCTATATACTATTTCATTACAGAATCGCAAGGTGAAAATGACGGTTGGAGATGACTACAGTTTCTCATTGCGGCCTGATGTGTTGATTGATCCTGTGTGGCAGTTGTTCTCTTTGGTCAAACAGAGTCGCGCTTAAAGTTCTGTCAACCGAAAATAGGAACCGAATGAATATCGTGAGAAGGATATGTGGAATTCTGTCTATTTGGTGAAGGCTAAGTATCACATCTCTCTCATTAATTTCAGCACCTGAGTGTGTATTTCCTTCGCTCTGGGAATTGTATAAAATGCATCGACTTTCCTTTTCTATCGAAGAATTTCCAGACCAAATTGAAATATATAAAGAAAAAGGTGGAGTTCAGGTTTTGTGAGTAAAGTTGCCTCCCTTTATTTGAAGACTGTTAAGAAGCAATTTTTCGTCTTGCCAGATCGAATTTATTATTATAATCCATTGCTTCATGGATATTATACACACTGTAGTGAAGGAAACACAACTTGCATAATTACATACTCTTTGTCTGCCGATAAAGTTGACAGTCAACTGCAAACAAGATAATACTTAAGGCTCGGTTTTTTTTTTCAATCACAGACAACGAGCATGGAGGCCATTGTGTATATCCTAAATATTTATGTGCTTGGTGTAAAATCACGATGAACAGAATACCTCCATTTAATACATGCAACTTACAGATGAACTATGTGTGATATGGAAATTTAGATTTGCTTTTTACAATGTGCTTTTTGTTGTGTCCTGTTTTGAAGTTGATGAGACTGTCAGCATTGTTAGATGTGGAAACACCAAACTGACCGCAGATTCCTATTTATTTTGTATGTACATGCATGGAAACGTTATGTGGAAACATAACATGGAAACGTTACATATTTGTTATCTAGAAACGTTATCAGGGAACGTTATATGGAAACGTTACATGGGAGCGTTATATGGAAACTTTATATGGGAACGTTATATAGGAATGTTATGTGGAAACGTTACATGGGGACGTTATATGGAAACGTTACAGGGAACGTTACATGGAAACGGTACATGGGAACGTTACATGGGAACGTTACATAAAACGTTACATGGGAACGTTTTATGGAAATGTATCATGTTCCATGGAAGGTTACATGAAACGCTATATGCTGCGTTACGCGCTGCGGATGAGCTGGCACTTCCGTAAACTTTGTAAGTCAGGTTTTTTGTAACTTTCCTCGTAAATCATTTCAAATATTACGTTACACTGTAAAGAACGTCATTTCGACAAGAAATTGGACAAATTTGATGTTGTTAACGGACTTGTGAAGCACAATTGTTGAAAATGTCGACTTAACGTCCATGGTGGTAGAAATATTGACATCTCAAACAGGAGTCTTGAAGTGGCAGCTTGACAACAGATGTGCCAAGCGAAATTCGTCCCGTTTCCACGTGTTTCTCACTGGGATATGGCGGAAAGGTTGCCAGTTTGGCGGCAAATCCTAATCAGTGGTTACACCCACTCTATGATTCTAGATCATCTAAGGCCCACCAGTGCACATCTTCATAGCCAGCTCGAAAAAAGTGACATCCGCCACACAAGAAAAGACAACACAAGACCAGGCAAAATGCATGAAGACCTAAAATAGAGGTGCTAAAGTAGATAGAAAAACATTTTTTTCGTTCCGAAACTATATAAGTGATAAATGCAGTTAATTACTCTTCCATCAAGAATCTGACGTATAATGTAAGTGGATAACATAACAACCGCAACAATCAGTTACATAAACTAAAATAAATAATTCTTTGATCTTGATACCGTGCATTTAGTGCGCCAAACAAAGCGATGTTTTTCCTGCTTCTAAGTATGTGCTTTGATATTTTCCTTTTTTAAATTCCACTTTATAAAAAAAATATATCATTATTATGGGTTAGATTCTCAGTGACTGGATTTCTCATTGCTCATTGTCGCATTTCACTGAAAATATTGTAATATATATTTTAATATATTCGCTTACGGTAAACGTATCAGTAGGAAAATTGACTGGCCATGGGGTATATTTGTATATTGGGCCACACAGAAGTCCTTCACTCGTTGTAGGAGGGCGTACACGTTTTTATTACGCCGTTGCAGTTAACACATTCAATGATTCCGTAAAATCCGGAAAACATCTCGATTGTTTCCATGACGTCACAAAAAAACACCTATTTTGCATGATGTCGCACAACACTGATCTCTATTCTGTAAATATATAAACGTAAATGGTGTGATCGCTGATAGATTTTCAGTGATATATGAATTTCCAAGTGAGTTACACCCACTCTATGATTCTAGATCATAGGAGATTCCACAGTGATATTTGTGTTTACAAGAGAGATACACCCACTCTATGATTCTAGATCATAGGAGATTCCATAGTGATATTTGTGTTCACAAGAGAGTTACACCCACTCTGTGATTCTAGATCATAGGAGATTCCACAGTAATATTTGTGTTCACAAGAGAGTTACGCCCACTCTATGATTCTAGATCATAGGAGATTCCACAGTAATATTTGTGTTCACAAGAGAGTTACGCCCACTCTATGATTCTAGATCATAGGAGATTCCACAGTAATATTTGTGTTCACAAGAGAGTTACACCCACTCTATGATTCTAGATCATAGGAGATTCCACAGTAATATTTGTGTTCACAAGAGAGTTACGCCCACTCTATGATTCTAGATCATAGGAGATTCCACAGTGATATTTGTGGTTACAAGACTTACGCCCACTCTATGATTCTAGATCATAGGAGATTCCACAGTAATATTTGTGTTCACAAGAGAGTTACACCCACTCTATGATTCTAGATCATAGGAGATTCCACAGTAATATTTGTGTTCACAAGAGAGTTACACCCACTCTATGATTCTAGATCATAGGAGATTCCACAGTAATATTTGTGTTCACAAGAGAGTTACGCCCACTCTATGATTCTAGATCATAGCAGATTCCACAGTGATATTTGTGTTCACAAGAGAGTTACACCCACTCTATGATTCTAGATCATAGGAGATTCCACAGTGATATTTGTGTTCACAAGAGAGTTACACCCACTCTATGATTCTAGATCTTATGAGATTCCACAGTGATATTTGTGGTCACAAGACTTACGCCCACTCTATGATTCTAGATCATAGGAGATTCCACAGTGATATTTGTGTTCACAAGAGAGTTACACCCACTCTATGAATTTAGATCCTATGAGATTCAACAGTGATATTTGTGTTCAGAAGAGAGTTACGCCCACTCTATGATTCTACATCCTAGCAGATTCCACAGCGCTATATGTGGTAAGAAAAGAGTTACAAACGCTCTATCATCCTAGATCCTAGCAGATTTCACAGTCGTCAACTACTTCCTGCCCCTTTACCACTCTGCGCGGTCAGGAACCAGCTGAAAATAACAAATCATGAGTGGGTAAATTAACGAACTTTCTGACAAGAGATATATGACTTACTCCATAACTAAATTTTAATTAATTTATTGTATATTCGCTGGTAAAAGTCTGTATTTTTTTCCTTTATCCTTTTGCTTAAAACAATCACTTAACGCATTTGAGACATATAAATACAAACATATGTATTTGTTATAATCACAGTATGTAGAAAAATTTTAATTTTTTTTACAATATATTTTTTTATCCATTTGTATAATACTTTTTACATGCTAGTAACTGTTTTTGAACTCAAATATGGCATAATGTTGTTATATACACGTTGATTTGTGCACCACACGAACGTAATACTGATAATCATCGTTAGTCATGAATGTCATAGTACCCTAATTATGGTGTGTAAACATCGATGTAAAATGAACAAGAGATAAATGTAACTGTAATATCTCTTTCGTTCAACAAAAACGACCTTTTTGAGGGTGATAAAGGAAAGCACTCTTGCTATTCTTCCCAAAAAATTTAATCTGTGAAATTTAACACAAAGTCTGTGATGCTATTGCAGTAGCTTGTCTTGTTGAATATAGCACACATTTGCTATTAATTCAACATAAAGATTCTATTAGACAGGATATTATGTTGAATATGACAGAATATTATGTTATAATAATAGAATACATGCTAGCATGATTCAGACAACAGAAATTAACAGATTGATATTTTGAACGTTTGTTGGTGTGTGGATAAAGCTCTTGTCCCTTAACTACTTAATATGTAATGTACATATAACAGTACATATAGTCAGCTATTTAGCGATGAAAACATTTACACTGTGTGGTAAGCACATTATAGCCAGTTTGTGTTAATTAATCGTTAATTTGAACAATACTTCAATTGAATGTGTAATGAGAATACACTAAAAACTTAGGACATATTTAGACTTTTTCGAGACTTTCTAGCTGTAGACGCATTTATACATAACCTATATGTACACACCATGCAGTGACTTGCCTTGTTACAGCGCGATACTGTCAATATACCTCTTGTTGTTTTATGATAAAATGTGCCATATCTATTACTGTGTTCCTTTCTGTCTTTGTCACTTATTACAACTTACAGAAACGTAATAACCTCCCTTTCAAAACTTTGAAACAAACATATTTTCTCGTTGCGTTTCTATTTATACGGAAAATTCGCTCTATAGACTCCATAACGCTATACGGTGTAAAGGTAAGAACATGCATTCACGGAGATAAGGGACAGTTGGACGTGAACAAAGCTTTGATTTAAACAGACTGCAAAGTTTTGGCAGCTTCGTGGTAAATGTCGACGAACTGGGTGAAATGTACGAAAATCACTGGTTTCCACTTTAGTGAGTCATCTTAAATGGAATGAAACGGTTTCTTCTCTTAAAAATTCTTTTTAAACTGATGGACAAAGGCATTTAGAAAAGTTAAACTTGGCTTGTAGGAGATGGCTAAGATATTAAGAAAAGGCTGGGAAAGATGATAATCGCTCGTTTTGCACTTAGCCCTGAGGGGATAGAGCAAGAAAATAGTCAACACCTATAACGACTCTTTATCGTCACAGGACTGAAAAATTGTAACCTCAAAAAACCTCAAGCATACATACATACATTTCAAATCTGGCAAAGTGAGGAAGAAGGCATACTTAAATAATAAGATTAACAAGCCGTTCAAGTTATTTCCATATTAAACCCATTTTGCTTAAGAGGATTAAGTTAACGTTTACACGACAACCGTGAGATTTGTCCTATGAAACTAGCACAAGCTGTGACTATTTGGTAAGCCGAGTTCACACGAGGCGATTTGTCGAATTCTTCAAGATGTATGCAATAGCGCTCATTCTATATTCGTTCAAATTGTCAGATTGGACGAGTAGATGGAGCAAATCGCGCCGTGCGAACGCCGCCAAATCCACTTTTAGACGTTTCGTACAGAGAGTTCGTTAATATACAAGGCAGTAAGCAGGCAAGGGGTATGCTCATACAGACATTGGCATAGTTAGGCAAGAGGAGACAACCGCGTCTATCTGGTGAGAGCTACAAGTGTAGTGCGCGCACTTCTTTTTACATCCAAGCATACAAGCTACTTCTTGTACTGGGGAACAAGATCAGACGTTTGAATAACGGAGTTTCAAGTTTGCACTCTTTTATCGATCGCTGAAGGTGGTTAAAAACAGCCTATTGTACCATATGACCTGTCAGTTGTTAGGCAACTATTTTTTTATTACATTTGCTGTAACACGGCCGGCAGAATATAGATTCTCTAAAAATTATTTAGAGTAGACGAACGCTGGAGAACATTTAGAAGCTAGACAGGCGATCGGCGATCAATTGTTGTTAACAAAAGTTGCCTCATAGATCTGACAAGTCGAACGGACTATTTTACCTTTAGAGACAAAAGAGTTCGAACTCGAAACTCAACTACTGAAAGACCTAGTCATGTGTGCACAATAAAATTATGCTGAAGACTCGAAGAGATAAAAATGTACTAACTTAACTAGCAAATATCCTCATTTGAAAGGACGCTACTTGGAGGGCGATAAAGACTTCTACTCCTTTCTATGATGTCTGAAAAGCGTAAAAGCGTAAGCAGAGGAAATATGTCAAAAGATTATCGTCTTGAAACAGTCGTTTTGGATTGTGCGGTTGCATGCGTGTGTCGAGAAGTTTGCTTAAACTCGTGTACGCGAAATAACAACGTGACTCAATTATATATATATAGTTTTACTCCAGTCGTTACGTATATGTCGGTTCCATCCAAAGTCGTGTGGCCATCAACACCAGGGACCAACTGAAACCGTGGAGTTCAATCGCTACCTAAGTTCTTCTGTATGCCCGAGCTTTAGAAAGTCAAGCCGCTACACTCGAAAATTAATAAATTGAGTATGTGGTTTATGTCGAATATGAGTTCATAGTTCACCCGTCGATAGGATTCTCAGCCATGGCAATACTTTGTGATTTGTTTTGAAATCCCGCAGGGCACTCTTGGGTATCAGTCGGCAAAAACTGTGTGTTGTCTCAGAGTTTAACGCAGAACAATGGATCTGTTCTTGATCTATATTCCTATTCCGAAAAATGTTTGTTTTCCATCCAAAGCTGTCAGTCATTTCCAGAAGGCAAGAATCTTCAGACGCGTGCTCATTGGCTCAAATTACCAGGGACGTCATCAAGATATACTTCCCAAAGTGCAGTTTGTAACGGCTTTCCAATCAACATGCTAACCTGAAAGAAGAAGAAGAAAAAAACTTGAGAGTACGGAAAACAAAATATGTCTTAACAGGAGAGAAGTTGGGCAGGTTTAAGTCTAAATTGCTACTTTTTAAGCATTTATACATGAACGCTTTGATGAGGTCGTATTTCACCGGTTATACATGTAAGGATTTGCCAATGTGATACCGTCGTCTCTGAAATAACGTTACTATCCATGCTGATGTCTTTTGTATTCTGTTTCGTTCTTTGATATCCAAATTTATGTGATCGCCGGAGTCTCTCTGGTTCCCTATCACCATAATGCTGGCGGCGTCGTATATATAAGTGAAATATTCTTGATAAGGCCTACGGCGAAAAACACCAATCAAATAAATAAACAATAAATAAAATCAGTTTCTTTGAAATCCTGATTAACAAGCTACATGTACCTAATTTGATGGATTGGGGTTCAAAGCTATGCTTAAGAATACTTCCTGCACATACACATGTAACCTGAGTGTCCGGAGTAAACCCCCAACGTTTGGTAAGTAACTGACAAACTTTCTCACGTATCATTCAGAGATTGCACATGGCGACAGAATATATAACGAACTAACGGTACCTCATAAACGGCCGCACCAGTGCTATCGACAAGATGGAAGTGCCAAGTAACCCCCTCCCCAACCACACACATATCCCGGCACCATCACTACCTAAATGTTTACACGCAGTTTGTTTTCGCAGTGTCGGTTTACTGACAATATGGTGCCGTGGTTATATTTAAAGTGTGCTAGATAGAGTGGAAGGTTTTCAGTCTGTTACAGGGGAAATTTGTTGACTTTCTAGACTGGGGCAAAGTTGACCACGGCATAGGTAGTCTGCCTTCGTGACTAAATACCTGTACGTGAGAGCAAACAAAGACAAGAGCCAACTAGAAATCTTCAATAAATCGTGTGTGTGCTTCATCAAACAACCAGAAAGCAAAATATGCTGCGCCAGCCAACATAAAGAAAATTTATATTTACATAATATTTTGGGGGTAGTATGATACTCACCATAGCGCAGCACAAAGACTCTTTCACGTATTTTTACGGAAAGCGCAAAGTACTACCGGGCGGTGTGAGCACCACTTACTTGGATATTTGTCCGGTTTATCCCCGACGGTTATATACCATGCCCTTATAATGTGTTGCCGTGAAGGCTAATAAATAAATTAAGTCAAAACCCCACTGTATGCGAGTGTCCTTTTTTCTTTATTCAGTTTTTATTTCAAAACATGTCGAACAGGGGAAAAACAGGGAAAGAAAAAAGTTATTACAGCCCACTGGGTGGTGGAGTGATAAAAAAACAGGGGCTGGACCCCAAACTGGCGGTCTGCCCAATCGAACACCATTAAGTCGTTATCGTATGTCGTGCAATATTGTGTACACACGGCCGTGTCCACACTCTGCAGCCGCCGATCACTTCACGTCCAGTGGTGTGTCCTCAGGTTGAGCCAAGCGGTGATATCGGTGTGGAGGGGTGGGAGTCCGTACGAATCAAAGTATTCTTCACGGAGACGGGGTGGGTCTGGGGACACGTGTATGAAGACGACTACCCAATGTTGCCCAGGGCGGAGGCATGTGCCTGCGTTGATATAAGTATAAGCGTCAAGTCCGACATTCCCATACCATTCGTAGTCCGTAAAGGGCGTTCCAAGTCAATAATCGCAAGATCCATTTCCACAACAACGTTTAACACTAACTCCCGAAGACAAAGGTATGTAAGAAATTATACAAAGAGGAAATAAAACCGGTAACACACAAGAGAGAAGCGGTCATCAGTTTTCAATGATGCCGGGCAGACAATGAATATTCCAGGCATGAATTCCATATCAAAGTTCAAATTCGTAGTCCGTGAATGAGTTCCATGTCAAATAACAGCTAAACAAGTATCTCAGTCGCACTTTAATTGCAACAGTTCATAAAGGCATCATGCTGATGTAATTAGCATGGCTACCTTTACGCCCCTAGCCCCAGGTTAAGCGGTATTAGATACAGTTTGAAAATGACCAGCGTTACAGACCCTAACCGATCAGATTATGATTCAAAAGTAACGGACGATTACGTCTTTCCCGTTAATATGTAAAGATCTCATGCTACAAGAGGCGCCATCTATGATGTTACACATGACATACAAGATAGACTTTTACACTGGGCAACCAGCGCCATCTATGTTGTTAAATACCATGTACGTGATAGATATGTACATAGGGATAACAGCGCCGTCTATGTGGTTGATCACAATGCAGATCGCCAGAGATTCTGAACGCTCTGTCCATACCTGCCAACGAGAGTGTTATACTCATTGTAAAATTTGAGAAACTTAGAATGAAGGCGTTTGATGGAGTATCCTTGACAAACTAGTTTTTGAACTAGCAACTTGTGACGCAGATTAAAGTCATCTCAATTAACGCAAGATCTGACAAATGCTACAAGGCGAGATATGTATACGCCATAGGCAGGACCCTTTGGTATATTGCTATCTAAATAAGGATAATTTACAATATCAAAATTGAAATTATCCCTTTTGTCGTGAAGGCGGCGTGAAAGGAGACCTTGGCCATCTTTGTACAGATATAGATCCAAATAAGATGTACCATCAGGACTATCTGTTGTCTCCTTTAAATCCAATGAAGGCGGGTAGATTTCGTTCACCGCTTCAGCAATGTGGGGATTATTTAACGCCAGTAGATCATCAATATACCGTTTGGTAAATGAAAAGGATCGAGCTTTAAATATATTACTTTTAAGTAATTTCTGCATATAGTCGTATTCATATGAAAACAGGTATAGGTCTGCCAAAAGAGGCGCACAATTGGTACCCATTGGAATACCTATGCACTGTTGGTAAATGGTATCTCCGAATTTCACATAGATGTTATTAATGAGAAATTTGAGTAATTCAATAAATAATGTAACATCCCATGAGTGGTAACCTTTATAAAGAGTAGAACTAAAGAAAGCCTTATTGCTTCTGACGTTAATGTAACGCAGACCTGTTTTAGTAAATACCGAGACAATTAACGACGATATTCTTTCAATAAGATCTTCGTGAGGAATCGTAGTATAGAGAGTAGAGAAATCCCATGTGGATACGTCTTTGTACGGTATATGCATATGAGCATCGAATTCTTCTGTAAGACGGTTGGAGTTGTTAAGAATCCACATGCAGTTGACACCTGAATTGTTTGTTATGGCACAACAATACTTATTCCAAAATGACTTTACTTCTTTTAACGCTCTCGTAAGTAGGGTTGACAAGAGTTTGGTGGTACAGCTTCTTTAACCTGCAATAAATCGAGCCTTGTATGGGGATTTATGCATTTTAGGGATCCAGTAAAGTTGTGGTATTTCTGTGATGACGCAGGCCCAGGGTGTGTTGGTCACTTGGTGCGGGAGGTGGTCTCGAGCGTAGACATCCCCCAGCACGGCGCGGGTAAACACATCCGCCTGTAACACACGTCGCAATTGCACCGTGTCCTTGTTGTTTTGTTTTTTCAACTGGCGAGGTCACAGAGCACGTTTCGGCTTTTGTCTTTTCCTATGATATTGTTGAATTCGGTGCAGCACACCACGTTAATGGTTTCCGGCAGTGGCCAGGCAAACCGCATCTCCATGCGCAAATCACCAGGTTCAGTTGGTGATCGTCATGTAGGTTGGGGGTCAGGTCGAAACAAAACAAGGTGTTGCCTTGATGGAGTTCCCCTTGTCGTGAAACACTTTCCCCGTGTTGGTAAAGAGGCTCATGTACGTTCTGACGAAATTTCCGGTCTTAAAGTCGGGTGCCAGGGGTTTGGAAGAAATATGACGTCCGCCGACATGCAAGGCGACGAAATTTGTATAAAAGTGCTGGAAGAGGAGCGGATTTTTAATGTAGTTCCCGTCAAAAGCCGTTTTGTTCACGCATCCAACCACTAATCGTGTCGGTAAGCTGCCCAGAAATGGGTTTTGTTCGTTGATGAGGGTGTGGCCTTTGGGCAGGAAGAAATACTTGGTCAGCAAGCGGCAGATAGGGTACTTGGCAGGGTGCTTTGGCCATCGCTATCAAATGCCCCTGTTGAACACCGCTGGTGACCTCCTCCAGGCGGGTCTTGTAGTCAGGAGCCTCCTCACCGGACATCAACGCAAACGTGTCCTTGGACGGGGTGAGACGGATGCGGACGGTCACGTTGTTCAGCAGGTGATGCCGTCGCATGAACATTTCGCTGGCGCCCCAGCATGTCAACTTTGGGCCGTGAGCTGCAGCCGTTCATCCAACCCCGTGTTGGTTTCATCCGTTCCGTCAAACCTCACTGGAGTGTCCATGTACTTCCTCTTCTGAGCGTGTGATAGTGGAACGTTTCCATTTAACACATTCTTGGCACATTCACACTAACAGCGAAGTAAACCCGGAACGTTGCCGCGCAGCACAGCGCGTCGAATGGTGGGGGTGGTCCGACCCAGCAGGGACAGCAAGAGGCCGTAACGTTAGAGCCGGCGTGACATCGCGGGTGGTTGACGTGGAAACAACTGATTCGGCAGATCGTGTGTATGAAGCTTTATGACTTGGGCAGGTCGGCGTGCTGAATCTCCCCGGGGAAGATGTGGGTGCGAAGTCGCAGGTGGTCGGGTGTGGCTTGCTTGAAATCCACCAGCAAATACCTGTGAGGTTTGGCGGTGGCATCCTCAAATGCCTCGCGCACGTACTTCGTCCGTACTGCGTGAGCCATCTGTTTAGCGATCGTGGTAATTTGAGAGCATCTCGCGGGTTTTTAAACAACACCAAGTGGTGTGTGTTCAGACTGATGGTGCCATGATCTTTGGTTTTGTTTCACCAACCGTTTCACAAACACGGACTTTCCACACCCCGCCAGTCCGCTGACGATGCAGGTAAACGGATGCTCCCATGGAATGTCCATGCCTGGAGAAGCTGGGTGAGTCAGTTCGGCTGGTCGTACGGGTGAGGATAAGGTACAGTGAGGGAGGTCGGTGCGGTCACCGCCGCCGTCATCTCGGGCGGCGAGGGCGAGGTAGACGGACTGATGCTGGCACTGCTGCTGCTGATGCGCTGCCCCGTGTTGAGTGAGGAATAGACAGGTGTGGAAACGGTGATCGGTACCGAAGTGTTGTCACGGAGCAATAGTCGGTGATGCCGGTGGAGTTGGGGTGAACTGGGAAATCCCGTAAACTTCAACCAGGGAGTGATGGCTTGGTTCGTGTACACGTCCTGCTCGGTGGTCAACGCCGTGGTCGGTAGCGGGGTGGAGGTCTGGTTCTTGCCTGACAGCGCTGTCAAGTCGACGTGCGATGTCACTCGGCGACGACGGTGGTGATGGTGGTGGTGACGGCGGCGGCGGCGGAGACAAAGGCTTCCCGGAGCAACGGAGGAGCGTCTTGTTCAATTGCCCTTGTAGATATTGAATGGTCAACTGGTCGGAGGAGTTGCACGCTGAGTTCCACGGCCAATCCACCCACTAAAACTCCGATGTACAAGAGAACTCCGAGCACGGCTGCCACGATGCCTTTATTCTTGCGCAAAAGCCTTGTACCCAGTGACCCATCCCATAAGGTAGGTCGATAGGGAGTGACAGTTACCCCCGTCATCCTCGGGGTTAAATACGTGGCCGGCATCCAAGAACTAAGGCTGGGTATATAGCCGACCAACTTCACCCAATTTAAGATCTTCTCCAGCTGATAAAACTTGTCTGTCGCGGCCGTTACCTGTTGCAGTTCGGTCTTTTAAAACGTCCCGAGCAACCGTTTCCCGTTCAAATCCTCCATTGTGTACATGACAGGCTGACGAGGGTGGGTCAGACGATGCGGAACATTTCCGTTCTCCAATTCGGGACGTACGATTTTTCGAATTTCCCTTTCCCTTTACATATACGCACGAGATCGCCGGAGCGATAACGGTACACCGATCGTTTAGACGTGGATGGACCGTTCAAGGCTTGACGCACTTCTTTCTGGTTCTGGGTTGGGACTTCTATGGGGGTCCGCCGTATACTACGGTGACACGTTCGATTGCAGCCGCGGACCAGCGCCGATAAGGCGTCCAGGTACCACCGAGTGTTGTGAGCGCTTTGGTCTCGTTAAACGTGTGAAAGAAAAATACCCCCTGCACTTTAAAAATGCCTGGAGCGGTCTGTTCAGAAACTCTTTGCCCTCGTCCGTTCGCAGGTACAACGCTCGACGTCCCGTCTTGAAAATGCGTTGAAACGCATCACACGAGCACCAGCTTTGGTGCGCAGTGGAACCACCCAAGCTTACTTGGAGAGGACATTCTCTTTGGCAAACGCTGCCATGTCGACCAGGCCCGCCTGCCACTGACTGTCTATACCCCCAACAACAACTCGGTTACGAGGATAGCGTCGTAGAACGGGACGGTGCAGCGTGTACGTGTCCTGCTTGGCCAGCCAAGCCAAGCCATACTCAAGAATATTTCACTTATTCGACGGCGGCAAGCATTATGGTGGGTGGAAAGCTGGCACAACCCGGGAGAAACCCACGACCATCCGCAGGTTGCTGGCAGACCTTGCCACGTACGGCCGGAGAGGAAGCCAGCATGAACTGGACTTGAACTCATAGCCACTGCATTGGTGAGAGACTTCTGGGTCATTACGCTAAGCTAGTGCGCTAACCAACTGAGCCACGGAGCCCCCCCCCCCCTCCCCTCTTCGGCGTATACAGTGAGTGAACCTATCCCAGACAGCGGATATATATACTATCCAGTGTACATGCATTTGTCAACAAAATTCAGGCGCCAAGACCGACACCGTGATCACCCATGGGTCTGTTTGGGCGCTAATAAGCTGAAGGAGCTGCTCAACCCCCAACATACCAGTGAGGTGGCTGGCGTCCGGTGCGAGGCCTAGTCCGGTGTCGTCCCTGTGTTCGTGTATAGTGAGTGAACTTATCCCAGACAGACATATAACAAAACACGCCAGTGTATGGTGAACTTAAAAACCACCTGTTTGTATTTTCTTTCTTTTTTTACGCCAGTTTACATGCATTTAACACGGAGCGTCTCTAGGGTAGTGACTCAGCGTAGTTGGAGGGTAGTCGTACCTCGTACATTAACGTGGGGCAAACCATCTCTAAATAATACTGATAAATGGGCCGGGGATCCTAGACATCTCGGCAGACGCCTTCAGTATAAGCTCGCACGACCTGAAGACGTCCCTGATTGACAATACCATCCGCAAACATACTACGGAGTACACTTGTACACGGAGTGTAGCCTTGAAGGTCGGTGACGGCAGCTACCCATTCTTTCCACCTGGGCGTCGTGCGCAGAAAAGACACAAAGAAGACACCGCCATTTTGGCGCAGTCACCGACCGAGCCATGTAGCCATCAATCAAAATTCACTTACGGTGAATAACCCATAGACAAAAAAATAATAAATCAATAAATAACAACTAACACACGCGATGCAGGTGAGAAATAAGCAACACAAAGACAGGAGATTCAACGTTAACTTTTTTTTCTGTTTTTATTGCATGTGAGCTCCAACAATGATGTTTCTTTTTTTTCATCGTTCGAAATGTCTCGTAGTTACGGTGCTGAATGGATCACCGATATGAAAGTCTTGGCAATGGTCTATGTTCAGAACTGGTTTTTTTCATCGTGGGAAATGTCTCGTAGTGACGGTGGTGAATGAATCACCGATATGAAAGTCTTGGCAATGGTATGTGTTCAGAACTCGAACCCTGGTCACATCCCTGTAAAACACATGGCTAGAATTATTTCCGTAGGCACGGGCAACGCAAACGTGGCGAGGGTGGAGTAGTTAAAAGCCTTCTTGATGGGCGTGTCGTTCAAAAACTGACGCAGTTGCTGCTTCACGTCCTTCCCCGCCTCCCAAGGTAGTGATGTTGCCTTGCGAGTCTGGGGCATGGAATTTACGAGCACCCGTTTCAGGCAACGGTACGGGCCTCGTCCACGATCCTGACGGCCTGCTTTCGGTCTTGCAGCAAGGGAGAAGGGTGGCCTTGTCCACGATACTGACGGCCAGCTCTGAGTCCTGCAGCAAGCGGGGAAGGGAGGTCTCATCGATCGCTTTGCGCTGCAACTGTAGGATGTGTGGGAGCCACGTCGAAAGCATTCCACAGAAAGTGAGTCAGCCCTCTCCCCTCTCCAGCTCTGATTTCAGCAACGCCGGTTTCAGCTGCTCTAGTCTGAATGTCACGGGTTCCGCCTTCACCTTGTCGTCGTCATTATCGCCGCTGCCACCCCCGCCGCCGCCGGTGCAGGCGGCTTCTTCCTCGGCTGCCACCAGCAACATGTCGATGTCTGGGATGGCTTCTACCAGATTGCGCCATTGGGTGAGGTAGTTGAGGGTGATACCTTTTTCGGTCGGGTAGGGCGGGATGTTGGGTTGGTATGCTCTCCATTTCTTCACGTGGACGAGCAAGGCGCCGTCAGGGGTGGTCAGAGTGGAGAGACACCATTCGTTGGATAACGGCTGACAAACCGTCAAGACCGCGTCGGAGATATCCGCAGCCAGTGCCTTCAACCTAGCCCAACCCTCCCCGTCCAGAACGACAGGCTTGTGTGGGGAGTCAGAATCTGTGAGACATTGCAGAATCTCAACCATCTCAGTCATTACGCACCCCCACCCACAGCCACGGGGCCAGCTGACGTTTGTTCACGGCTTCGTTGGGCGATAGCAGGCACACATTCTCGGCAGGCTCTAGCAGCAGAGGGTTAACAGAAGCGGATCGTTTTATACTGACAGTGTAGCGTCGCTCTCTCTCTGAGTGAACGTGGTCTGGCTTTGTCTAGGCAGGTAGGATAGCGGTCACCCAGTTCTATCCAGTTTCGGTGCGAATGGAGTTCACCCATTGGTCAGTATGGGCGCGAAAGGGAGCTGAAGGAGCTGCTCAACCCAACTTTACCAGCCGACGTTTTCGCTCCCCTGTCGCTCTTTGGTCCGTCACACGCTTCCCTCGCTCATGGGTTACGCAGCGCGGACGAAATTCACGCGCTAAGATCACCCATTGGCGCGAAATGGAGCTCACCCATTGGTCAGTTTTGGCGCGAAATGGAGCTGAAGGAGCTGCTCTCGCGCGTGACGTCACGCACACCCATGGGTCAGTTTTGGCGCGAAATGGAGTTCACCCACTGGTCAGTTTTGCCCCTCCGCAATCGCGCCTCCTCAATATCGCACGTTCGACCTATTCCTACTACTAGCGTTGGTAATGTCAGTTCATGTTAGACACCAGCCTTTCAAATTCGACATGTATTAAGTGGGGTATGGGATGTAGCACCCTTTTTATCGTTTAGCTCTGTGTGTATTTAACGTATAGAACAGTGACAAAAAAGGCTCTCTGACCTGGTCTGTAATAATAGGACAGTTTGTTGTCAATACGGTCAGACCCTTGCACCGCAGCCTGTACTTTATGGTGTGCACTCAACGCCCAGTATTCACATCTCTCATTATAGCCATACACCAGTCTTACTCATTTTTCCTGTCAATTCAAAGCTGCTGGGGAGAGAGGTGAAAACAAGCAATTATATGAGAAGTGGAAATGTGAAGCAGTGTCGAAGATACTCGAATTCTGTTACCGTCACGTAGAACAAAAGTATTTTGGATATATTTTACGGATTTGAATAGCCTGAAGATAAAGTGAAGGCGAACTATTCCAGTTAATGCGCGTATCATCTCTTTCTCGTCGTTCTCAACCAATCAATCGACAGGATTTCCCTACATCACCCATAGTCTAACAATGTTCTAATTTGATACTTGTTGTTTTTGACACTATGTTGCTGGAAAACGACGGTATGTGCTAAATATAGGTTAACCCATGGTTCATTCGGACGACACAGCATTTCTTTCTCCGCTTTGCCTAAATGTCAATGATGTGAAGTCCTCGTTAACCATAGGCTAACCTATATTTACCAAAAAAAAAACAAAAAAAAAAAAAACATGCCGCTTATGCTTATTTCTTAATTTGTATAATATATGTGTATTTTGTCAATTTAAGGATATAAGGAAAGCTAAATATGAATTACGCTTGTTTAATCTTTGTTTACACGAAACCATACTGTCATCTTCACCAACCAATCTGTACACAGCTTAAAGCTTTCTCAAGTTTTCCAAAATATGTCTCATGTGAAGTCCAAAAAAAATAGCAGAATTACGGTACTGATTTGCTTTCAGTCAGATCTGTTTTGGTTGGTTAACCTACATGGACGATGCACCTGTTGAGTTCACGTGCCCTGTCTAATTCAACGCCTTACACCTGACAGAACTGACACCAGGAGGTGTCAAAATTCGCCATGGCAAACATTTTTTGGAAAAGTTTCAAGAATTTTAAAGATAAGTTAAGTTACGTAATATTGGTTGCTATTTCAATTGTGACATCGGTAACGTCACGTTTTGTCATAGCCAATGACTGGATCTCTTGGCGGTTTTTAAATCGGTACACAAACTAATCTTTCAACATGTTGTCCTTGTATTTGTTTTGGCGACATGCCTGATTTCCCATAATTCTTATACAGCCCTATCAAAACTACCGAAGCCATGTATCTGCCTAAAAAAAATGATCAACTAATTCTTGCTAGATCGTGAACAAAATGAAGTAAATCCACTGAAATTATCCTACTAGTTGACGGCTGGCCGCCGTCGCATAAGTGAAGTATTCTTGAATACCGCCTAAAACACCAATCAAAGTAATAAATGAATTAATTAATATCACACGGATTATATATGCAGAAACTTAGTACATGTGTGCCATGTTGGATCGACCTTCCTATAATTCTGATATCTCTGTTGTCTGCGAAAAGGTTCTCATGAATGGGATATGTTGCTAAATTCATCAAATGAATGTTCTTCTCAATATCTTTTTATTTGTTTACTTATTTACGTATTTATTTATTTATGGAGGCGACTATTTCACCGCCTCCATGAGGGTTTTTTTTTCACCATTTAATTTTTAATTTTTTTTTTTATCTTTTTTTAAATTAACTATATAGTATACCCTGTGGTAACAGAACAATTTCTGATGGAATTCACTCCTACCAGATCTCTTTCTGATCTGGGAAAATATTTGTACTTGCATTTCAAGTGAATAAATGAGAATTAAAATTAAATCAAGCATGCATTATTTCAAAGTGTTGATGCTTCAGGCTTAAGGGAATTTTGTGATAAACAGATCAACTGTTAAGTGGTCTTTGTCGGGCAGTATAGCTTGTGCGGATTCCCTTGTCGGATATTTGGAACACTTGAGAATCACCCTGAGAGCTGTTTTCCTCAGGGAACTGTTCCGTGGGGGGTTTCCGTCCAGGGGTCAAATTACATGTTACTGAGTGCCCTCTTTGTACAGGCAATTATGATAAACAATAAGCAAATTCACAACAGACTATTAGAAAGACGGAAACGAGGAGTTGGGGATATGAGACAAAATTCCTTAATAACTAAGGCTACCTTGTTCATAACTCGTAAATACAGACTGGATAACTATTATTATTTCAACAACAATTAAGATCCCACGCATGCACATTTCAAAAATACACCTTACAAATAAGAGGAAGAAGGAATCCCTCAATAACAACAACGTCACCTTTTCATAGAGCTTCTCGTCGCGGTTAAAAAGAAAGATGAAAAACAAAAAAAATGATTTAAATAAAAAATATTGATTTACGCAATATCAATAACTCTGCACATATACGGGGTATAGTGGGGACAAACCCGTAAAACAAATAGACCTGAATACATCTTTCACTTAGGCTGCTAATGAGAGGCTGACCTGCATGCTATTCAATATGGTCCTCGTCCAAGCAGACACGTGATTTTCTGCTGTGGCACTGCAGTGCTCGTGCCCTATACCTAAATGTATCCAAGCATGAGCTGGACAAACTAACAGCGACCGCATTGGTCAGGGGCTCCTGGGTCACTTGGTAGTATACCTATGTATTTTAAGAGCACATATACACCAAAAAGTCTGACGCACTAAAGAAAAGAACGCAAAAGTATTTAGTTTTGGGCCGCTGTGTGAGATGCGGGAGGACTTTTTTTACCCCTTGGTTTATTCTCGTGTGTGTTTCTTGGATTCGAATTTCAACGTCACTTTTTTTAGCATTATTCTAGACGGCTGGGCTAGTTCTAGCTAAGTGATTGGCATGCGTGCATTTCTGATGCACTGTATTTCACCTAAAGTTTAGCCTGTACCAATACAATTTCAGAAACACATAAAGGAATTACAATGATACTTTGAAACCAAAACTGGAGCTTTTCAGAATAAAAAATTAATCACAAAAACTTCACAAAAAGTGGCTATAAAGTGGATGAATTTATCAGAATCAAGGAAAATGTGTCATTTGAAACAATATCCAATACAATCGGTCTCATTTGAGGAACACTTTGAAGCCAGGTTGCGGACCCAGAGTGCCAAAATTCAATAGAAGAGCTCTTGGTTCACCTATCTCCTACTTTTGCCTGTTTACTTCATTTGCACCTGTATTTCTTCCAACCTCCTCTTTGTACAACTCGTGTCCCCTTTTAGCGTTTTTATATGTAAGGCTTTCGAACTAGGACTAGCCAAGCCAGCAGGTGGTACGTTAGTATGGCTGTTTTAGGGGTTGTATTCAGGCTATGCACTAGAGTGGGTCGAAGTGGCCTGGTGTGTACAACTGTGTGTTTATGCACCCTCTCCATAGGGACACGTTACATAGTGGAACGTCTATACATTAATCGTTGCATACATCATCCATATGTACCTACACTTTCAGTGACTACCACATTGATACACATCTTGTTTACATAGCTAACTACACAAAACAGTACACATCTGCTTTTTGACAATAAAGGCCCTTGATATTTAAGGGCTAAATATAGATAATTGCCACTATGTTTCTTTATCCGTTAAGCCGAACAACATACCAAACCCACGCTGCGATATCATTCCAACAGTCAAATAAGATCCAAGATTCGAGAAACTAGTAAAACTCGATTTTCCTTTTCATTTGAGTGCCCTCGCCAAAAAAGATGACTTGCTCGCATCGATAGTTATAGCGCATGTTGTTTACACTATTTTCTTATTTAAAAAAATGGTGTTTATATGAGTACCGACAAACAACTGAATTCACCAATGCTAGTGTGTAGTTAACCCTTTCTTACCAACAGACATTTTGTTGTACACACATAATAATGTCCAAGGAAGATTTGGACTAAATTCTATGTCATATTACACGTACAGACTTGTTGACCTTTTTTCTGCTGAAGTAGCACACATTTCTCCAACCGGCCTATCTACTCTCTCTCTCGCTTGGTACAACTGGAGGACGCAGAGGAGCGCAGCAATGTCACGTGACTCGAGGGCGTGCCTGCTTTTCCGTGCAGGCTTCTGTACCAGCTCGTCAAATAGTGCTGTACCTTTCTTTGAGAAAACTACCAACCGGTTAGGGGTAGTGATTTTTTTTTTGTGGCGAGTCGGATAGAGAGGGCCTTATATATATTATATATTATATATTGAAAGTTGCTCAACATTTAGTGACTCACATGCAGCGCACGAAGCATTTCATCAACAAAAAAGTCGAGGTGATCCGAAACAAAGGCCAAAAGGCGACCAAAAAGGTAAGATTTGCAATGAAAATTTGCTATGATTCAGTCGAAATTTACAGTGGAATGGATTAATTTACTAATAAAAGAAGCTCAAATGACTTATTAATATGTTAACTCATTATATTAACAATCATTCCATCAGTAAACTAATTTAATTTATTAATGCCTCAAGCAGCCAGTTTATTAACTACTTTTGCACTTAATTCACGGATAACGAATGTTATTTATGCGGTCGGCACTTGCGAATAAATCGCCCAGTTCATTTCTGGCAGAGCTATAAATCACACTTACTCTTACCTATGTATCTCACATGATAAGCCCAAACTTTGAACGTTGCCTTGTGTGCTGAAATAAGTAATGAGATAATATTAACAAAATAATCTCGAGATCCCAAGCTTTGATAGCTTTTATTGTGGACAGTAGATACGTCTAGATAGAAGTTGCATGGGAAGTTCAACTTGTAACTTGTAACTTCAAGCTAGAATAGGTAAACTAATTGTTCTGTGCAAGTTTAATCTTATCACTTCTAACTAAAGGTCTTTGTTAAAATCTCTAGAACCGGTATGTCCTTCTGCGACCAATATGACGTGATCAAATGCTTCTGCCAAACTTATTGCCCAACGGCTACTGATACCTACCACATAACAAAACATAAATATCATTTGATTTGTTTAAATTTTGATTGTTCTTTAACGTCACACCATGGAATTTTTCACGTTCGTGACGGCGTTCAGCGTTGTGAGAGGAGGAAACCGCGGGTTGACGACTAACAAGTGGCCTTAAACTTTGGACTCCGCAAACGGCCACGCGAGGTTAGCTGTCCGGTTGTTGTCAACAAGGCCTTATGAACAGTGAGAGCCAGGAAACCCACTGTGACAAGCCCCCGGTCAAGAAACGGAAAACGGGATTGACCATGTGTCATTTGCCAACAAGTTGTAAGACAAAGATACGGAGAAGCGGGGGAATCCCGATCAAAAAACGGAAAACGGGATTTAACACGGTCGCGTGTGTCCCAGCAGTTGGAAGACAGAGCGGCACTCATCACGTCTGAATTATGGTGCTGCTTAACTATAGTATCTTACCTAAGACACCAGAGGAGACACGGGCGTTGTAAACAGACAAGTCGATGGATTGTCCGCTATTTATGTGGCGCAGGAAAATTGCCATATTACACTTGTTTTATGGTATAAACTGTGCACTGGCTCTTCCTTTGAATCTCACCATGATATCAAAACACAAACTGTATTTATATTTATTTTTAATTATTTGAATGATATTTTACTCTCATATGGTTGAAAAAAGGCGAAAAACTGTACAATATAGGCATCATGTCCGACATTCGTTTACCATTCGTAGTCATTAAAGGGCGTTCCAAGTGGATAATCGCAAGATCCATTTCCAAAACAACACGGAGTTGATTACGGTTCGAGAGGTTCCCATTAAAATTTATATTTTATCGCAACTTTTTTCGTAGATGGCGTAACAGTTTACTTGCCCAACACTGATATCGATTTCTAAGTCGCTTACTTTGTTTGTGTGTGAAGCAGTCACTTGAAGTGACCAGTTTTCAAGAGGCCAATCTTAACATTGGCTTTCTATAAGTAGCTACTCTGCACATATGGTGGGTAACAGAGTGTATACCTACGTGGGGCACACCGACTGCCTGCAACTGAACAAGCGAACTTTATATATTAGTGTTGCAGAGACGTTTTTGCGCTGGACTGGCTGTGCACGTATTGAGACTTTGTAAAGCGGGTTATGTTCAGAATAGACGTTACTACTTAACAACTTGTTTAGCTGCAGCTGTGGAAAGCGGGTATTCTAATAGGGATACATAATCATTTCCGACCTGTTAACCTTGAATAATAGTGTACCGTATTTCACCTAAAGTTTTGGAAACTCTCAGAAGCAGATGATGTCCTTAAAATGATACTTTTAATGCTATCATTTACAAGTAAGTTTTCTGATTAAAATATTAACCAAGCTTCACAAAAACTTCTTAAGTCCGCCCTATGAGGTGAATGAATCAATCAAAATAGAGGAAAGTGTGTCACGTGATGGCAGCTAAACTTAACAACAGTTTGCACGTCAGTGAGTTGCCATATCTCATCAAGTTTGTATGCCAGTGAGTTACCCTATATCCACCACTGTTTGTGTGACAGTGAGGTACCCTACCCCACTGTGTTTGTATACCTGTAAGTTACCATATCCCATCAAATTTGTATGCCAGTGAGAGTTACCATACCCATTGTGTTTGTACACCAGTAAGTTACCATATCCCATCCAGTGTGTTACACCAGTGACTTACCATATCCCAGTTTGTATATTAGTGAGTTACCATACCCATTGTGTTTATATGGCAGTGAGTTACCATATCCCATCAAGTTGTCGTGCCAGTGAAGTACCATATCCTATCCAGTGTGTATTACTTTGATTTACCATATCCCACTGTGTTTGTGTGACAGTGAGGTACCCTACCCCACTGTGTTTGTATACCTGTAAGTTACCATATCCCATCAAGTTTGTATGCCAGTGAGAGTTACCATATCCCATTGTGTTTGTACACCAGTAAGTTACCATATCCCATCCAGTGTGTACACCAGTGACTTACCATATCCCAGTTTGTATATTAGTGAGTTACCATACCCATTGTGTTTATATGGCAGTGAGTTACCATATCCCATCAAGTTGTCGTGCCAGTGAAGTACCATATCCTATCCAGTGTGTATTACTTTGATTTACCATATCCCACTGTGTTTGTGTGGCAGTGAGTTACCATATCCCTCTGTGTTTGTGTGACAGTGAGTTACCCTATCCAACTGTGTGTGACAGTGGGTTACCATATCTCATCAAGTTTGTATACCAGTGAGTTACCATATCCCATCAAGTTGTCATGCCAGTGAAGTACCATATCCTATCCAGTGTGTATTACTTTGAGTTACCATATCCCACTGTGTTTGTGTGGCAGTGAGTTACCCTATCCAACTGTGTGTGACAGTGGGTTACCATATCTCATCAAGTTTGTATACCAGTGAGTTACCATATCTCTTCAAGTTTGCATACCAGTGAGTTACCATATGCCATCAGATCTGCATGCCAGTGAGTTACCATATCCCGTCCAGTGTGTGTATCAATGAGTTACCATATCCCACCCAGTGTGTGTATCAATGAGTTACCATGTCCCATTTAGTTTGTGTATCAGTGAGTTACCATATCCCGTCCAGTGTGTGTATCAATGAGTTTTCATATCCATCCAGTGTGTGTATCAATGAGTTACCATATCCCATCCAGTGTGCATGTCATTGAGTTACCATTATCCCATCCAGTGTGTGTATCATTGAGTTACCATATCCAATCCAGTGTGTATGTCATTGAGTTACCATATCCCGCCCAGTGTGTGTATCAATGAGTTACCATATCCCATCTAGTGTCTATGTCAATGAGTTTTCATATCCATCCAGTGTGTGTATCAATGAGTTACCATATCCCATCCAATGTGCATGTCATTGAGTTACCATTATCCCATCCAGTGTGTGTATCAATGAGTTACCATATCCCATCCAGTGTATGTATCAATGATTTTTCATATCCCATTCAGTGTGTGTATTAATGAGTTACCATATCCCATCCAGTGTGTTATCAGTGAGTTACCATATCCCATCCAGTATGTTGTATCAGTGAGTTACCATATCCCATCCAGTGTGTATGTCATTGAGTTACCATATCCCATCCAGTGTCTTGTCAATGAGTTTATCATATCCCGCCCAGTGTATGTATCAATGAGTTTTCATATCCCATTCAGTGTGTGTATTAATGAGTTACCATATCCCATCCAGTGTGTTATCAGTGAGTTACCATATCCCATCCAGTATGTGTATCAGTGAGTTACCATATCCCATCCAGTGTGTATGTCATTGAGTTACCATATCCCATCAGTGTCTATGTCAATGAGTTATCATATCCCGCCCAGTGTGGGTATCAATGAGTTTTCATATCCCATCCAGTGGGTTTATCAATGAGTTACCATATCCCATCTAGTGTCTATGTCAGTGAGTTACCATATCCCATCCAGTGTATGTATCATTGAGTTACCATATCCAGTTGTGTTTGTATGCCAGTGAGTGACTAAACCTACGGAACCTTTTTCTCAAAACGATGTAGGTCGCTTCTACAAAAGTATTTTGGAACGCAAAGGAAAATTCCAGATAGAAAACTAAATTGGAAATGGCTACATTAGGTTGAGGGAGAAACAAATAAAATAAATAAACAAATATTAGAAGTCTTTGTCATAGAAGACAGAGATGATTAAAGTTATCGAGTTGAGGTTGATGTCACAGCTGATCGGCAAGAGTGTTAGACTAAATGTTCCACTGTTTAAAGTTAAATAAAAAAGATTTTTCAGTATTCCTTAACAAAAAGAAAAACACTTCTCTGAAAGCAGTGGGTTACTGTCACAGTCTACCACCTATGTTGAAACACCCTATAAATCCTTGTACGGGGGATCTGTAGACCGCTAATCCACAATGACCAAGGGAAACAAAACTACTAATACCTAGCCGAATAAGATTGTTGTCGTTTCATATCAGGTTTTGACTCAGTTAAAAAGTTTGAACCACTGGATTACATGTTTGTTAAAAGAGGGATTGCCAATGCCGAATGGGTATGTTGTTTCAGCATCAGCCGGGTTCTAAGGATGGGCTGTGCGTGGAGGTGTGAGACTGCAGGACTGACACCACAGTGCTCTGCAAAGTTTTCAGTTTTCGCTGAAATGGATCATTTGTTATTTATTGATTAAAATGAGAGATAACAGCAATGAGTCTCACGATGAGGATCACCAAAATAATTGATAAATATATTAATTTTATGGCAGCGCTGAAAATAATAAAAGCCATTGTTATGCCGATTCTCCTGTTGCGGTGATAATTGTGGTTCTAGTGATAATGGTGATATGATAATGGTGATAATGACCGCGAAAACGATGCACCAAATGAATGAATTTCTATTAGTAGTTATGTGTTGATGACGAGGGTTTCTCTAATTAACATGACGAGACTGATAATAAGAAAATGATAACCTATAATATAATACATTTTTGGTTCGCTCAATATGACTGATGAGGAAAAGGCTGAGAAGAATGCAAGACTATGGAATGGTACAGCATTTCGACAAAATCAGATTGAGTCATTGGAACGGAAAAGCAGTCAGTCTGTCACTTTGACAACGGATATCTTATGTTTTCGGATCAAGTCACTTTTTGTGCCAGACGGGTCAAATTAGAGGTCAGACCGGACCACTCCAACCATAAGAATGAGGCAGGAGAGTTGTCAAAACAGGCCAGTGTAGTAATAATATCGGGTAACTGTATATAATACTGGGCAGAACAAAGGATAATCGACAAACAGAAAAACTGTAAAGGTTGTTTGACCAGAGTCATGGGTGACACGAAATTAATGTTAGCTTTATGCCTATTGCTTACTTCCATCAGCTAAAATACGGTGGTCAATATTAACCACAACGGACACGATCCTTTTCACAAAAAGCGATTTTCAACGTGGTCAGTTCATAGCGGTCACGCGCCATAAAGATAAAGTGGACTACAGATCGTATATGACAGTCTCAGTGGCCGAATGGTTAGAGCGTCCATCTCAATGGACCTGGGGATCAAACCCGGGTCGGGTCATTCAAAGACTTTGAAAATGGTACTTAATGTTACCTCACTTGGCGCGCAGCACTGAGAGGTTAGAGCAAGGAAATAGAAACACCGTCTCATTTCTGAGCGGAAATTTCATGTACGCGAACTTGGGCGTGACACTATCACTGCTTGTCTTGTTAACACCGGCAGGAGGTTTGCTATAACCCTCCTTTCTCGCGATCAATCAGATCTCGGCGCGTAAGAATTATGACCCGGATTGGCAAGGGATGACATTTCGAATTATGACCAAGTCTAGCGCCCGATGCGTAATAATTACGCGCATGCGTAGTGTACGGCGCGAGACATTAGCATCCACGCAAAGAATATATTGAACGGAATTAAACTACTATCGGTGTAGACTACTCAACATCCATCCTTTGAATTCGTAATACATTACCTCGATTTAGGCTAGCAGGAGAGATTGATGTGGATAGCATGATGCGCAATGATATTTTCCAGTCGGACTGGTTCTGAGTGAATGACCTTTACCCCAAGACACCTTGAATTCACTGTAAAAATAGATAAAACTAGATCGCGAATGACAGGTACATGTGTTTCCAAATACAAGGAAAAATATTTAACAGGGAATTGTTCGTTTCCGTCAAAACCCATAAGAGTAACCAGAAATCAAAGATAAATTTTTGAGAGGAGGAGTACAGCACAGAACCTATATGTTTTTCATAAAAGTAAACATTACAGATGTACGTACATGTATAATATACAATAGGTCATCAGACAAACTAGTCTACATGCAAGAATGTTTCCTATGTTGAAGCAACACGTGTGATATTTTTGAAAAAGTTTGAATGAACAGCATATATTTATGTAATCGTTTCTCCATACACATGTCCGCTAAACTTATAGTTCACACGCTGAATGTAACAAATATATCCCCAAACACTTTCATATGGACTGCAAGTTGTGTAAAATCGAATCAGTTTAAGGTCGAACGGAAGTCTAGAAATCAAATCATAGTTTGTGCATATGTTTTCCAGAAATACTAGAAATTTTTTTCCTGTCAACCTCATCAAAATTGCTGTGCAGTACATAAATTCACATCTGCTGGAAATATTTATTAATAACTTGTATATTACATGTACTATAACATTTACTATATTCCCACAGCACTAGAGAAAATTGAGAACAAACCGTATCTCATTTTGACATATCTTTAAGGGTGTTACGTTTGGGTTATAAAATTAATAATGAATATCTCAAGGTCGTGTGCTAAGCCATATTACAATAACACCCTGCCACCATATTCACAAAATATTACACATTTCAACATATCCTAGTGGTGTGCATGGGTGAGCGTAATTCTGCGATTCATGCAGGTCATGCTTATGTCACGTCAGTGAAATGCGCCGAGCTAATATCTTATACCCATAAGATGAAATAGATACCAAACATTCCCATTTCTGTAAGACACAAATTGCTAAAACTGTGTGGTATAATTTGATTCCATAATTGGTTTACTGCTTCTACCATCAAGAAGTTTAACACGTTCATACCATGTAATGAGTAAATAATGGGGATCTGAAAGGCGGAGGGCAAAACAACTTATCTCATCCCATTCACTTGTGGACTCATCGTAAACTTCATATTTTCAAAATTATAATTATAAATTTCAAATATTATGTTACCGTCGATAGCCGAGAACACAGTCTTATTCACTGCGCATGGAATTCACTGAAGGACAGGCCCTAGACGGCCAGCATTGTAGGCTACCGGGAATGGTTTTCCACTTGACTGCCAATTTACCTGTTGCAGGTGTATATTTAACATTTACAAGATAAATTCAAGACCATGCATGATGCATACAATAAGAAAAGGCTTATTCAATCTACTATGGTTCAAACATTATCGGTATATCATCTTGCATCTCTGGGCGTAATCCTTAAATCTCGTACCGTACACTACGCTTGCGCGTAATTATTACGCTCCGGGACGCTCAGTCTGGTCATAACTTGAATTGTTGTCCAGCACCAGCCAGAGCCATAATTCTTACGCGCCAGGTCTGAGAGATTGCGGCACAATGGGGTTGTAGCAAAACCCATGTCCGGGTTAACAAGACAAGCAGTTATCCAGTAACCGCAAAGTTCGTTTATATCAGATTTCCGCCTAGAAATGAGATGGTGTTTAGAACTGGTTGGTCCAGTTCAGTGTAATTGAACTGGGTGTGGGTGTCATTCCTGGTCCCTTTGGCATGATACTTCAATCGCGGCATGGACTCGCTTTGCCACAAGAGGACAGTTTCTACACACAAACTGAATGGCTCCTTGTGGTCATATGAAAAATTGTTACATACGACGTAAAAAAAAAACAAGGGCATGCGTACAGATTGTACACGCAGGTTGTAGAATAGGCAATATGTTAGAATCACAACTTACATACATGCCATCAACAGAACAAAAATAATTCCTGGATTAAGATCAGGGTACATACTAAGACACGCTCCCGATCCGTCTGTTTCAGATGGCAGACGCCAAGGAGGAAGTCACGGGGGCCGTGGCTGAAAAGGCCAAAAGCGCCATGGAAGCTCTGCCCACGTTCAGTATCAAAGGGGAGCTAGCGAAGCTGAACGAAGAGGATATTCACAAAGAAGTCATCCCTGTCCATTGTAAGCTGGCCGCGTCCTACGGCCTCCTCAACAAGCACACGCTGAAGAAGATGGACGACAAGCTAAAGGTGATAATAACAGCTACAACAAAAGCCATCTCGAAACTCGACGACTACGCTTGGGAAAACGTGGTCAGCTGCATGATGAACAACCCTCTGCTCGAGCCGATAGAGGGCGCTCACATCAACCGCTCCGACAAGCTCATCAAAGAGGGCTTCAACGTCTTCGATTTCGACTCGTCACCGGACCACGTGATCGTCAAGGAGGTCCACTCGTGGTTCGTCGGCTTGATTAAAGATGAGGACATCTTGAATGACACGCACATCGACGTTGATGTCATGGCCAAGATCGTCGGCCAAACGGGCGCCAGGATCAATCACATTTTCGCGCTCGTGGCCAAGCGGGACTACGAAGAGCGGGACATTGTGGACGTAGGAATCCTCCGCTATCCGGACATTGAGTTTCCGTACTTCAAGCTCTACCGGGTCCGTCTCATCGCCTGGAGTGAATGTAAACGCCTGCTCATGATCCAGAAGGATTGCAACGGTATCACCGGATACTTCAATTGTATGAAGTTCAAACCCAGAGATCAGGTGATCGAGAGTTTGAAAGAAGAGGTGTTCAACAAGGCTGTAGCAGACGCCGAAGCTCTGCTTGGGTAGAAGTTACCTGATCAGTCAACTGCCAGCATGTGAGCCGTCTGCAGAACCTTGGAGACAGGAGAGACACAGAAAGTAGAATCTAATACTTCAGGACTATATGTTAGAAAGGCCTTGTTCATCACACAATAAAATGAGCCCATACACACATGTCTGCGCATGTAGAGAAGTTAGTTGAACCGAATAACAATGTCATGTGATAATATCTGGTCAACATGGCGGCTGAAATACGCTCTTTGATCACATTCGTCGAGTTTACGTGTTTCCGTGACTGCTCATGTGCATTAACTCACACTCTTACGTCCCTAAGTCTAATACCAATATGCATGCCTAATGAATGTCACTGCAGATTTGTTTAGCTGGAATTGCAACTTTTGAAACCTGCCAGTTGTAGTGCGCTTCATTATATCCCTTAAAATGTTAGATGTTCAGTGGCAAACTACATACTTCGTTCAACCATCGTTCTGCATACCGGTAAGTGAAATATTTAAGCTACCGGTGACGCGTAACAAGTACAGCAGTCTAAGAACATTGCATGTTTTGTCGAAACCCTTTAAAAGAAAACACTTAGCAACTCAATTTTTTGCAATAAACCTTAATATTTGAGCCATCAAATTTTCTTCTGTCTTCCCTGGGTGTATCTCAGTCTACTGACGTCTTATCAGATATTTGCATCGCGAAGACTCAAGCAAATTCAAACTCTAATCCTAACTTCCTGACCACTCCATTTTTAGATCGATCAGTTGCTTGATTGATTCATTTATTGATGTAATTATTATGTTTGTTAAGTCGTTTTATTAGGTAAATCTAGTTTAGTTTGCATTTAGATTTAATTCAGCTTGATTCTTAACATGACAGTCTACATCAAGAGGAAGGTACGTTTTACAACACACATAACCAAGTTTCCTCCATTCATTGCTCGACTTTCCCTCTGTTTTCCCCCGACATTGTCTTGCACTCCAAACACATGACACAAGCTTTCTTCAAATGTTCGCCACGATATGACAAGAATATTACAGATGTAACGTTAAGCCATCATAATCGTTCATTTTTCAAAATATCGCTTCGTCCACATTTCTTCACTTATGTTGCCCTATGTCTTTTAGTACGTTGCGCACGATATCTTACGCATATTGTCCATTGTCTTCAATGCATTTCTCTAAAGTTTCCCCTTAAATATTATCCGTGCTGGGGCCCTGACTGGATAATACTGCCTCACGGACACTATAGATCAGTGATACATTACCGGTACATGTTTCTGTATTGTTATTTAACACCTAGTTAGCATATATCAGAATATTTTGTGTTTTGAATATTTTGCCCATGGTAACTATCCTCCAACCTGCGAGTTACCAGGGTAACAAAATGCTATGATTTGTCTTCCAACAGCTATAGCAACATTTAAAATGGCCATGGTGGCTGTAAGTTGAAGTTTTGACATGTTGTAGAGAAAAAATACAAGATGTACGTTGAGGTACAGCACAGTAACTAGGGCATGAAACTTTAGGGATATAGTTCTAGTGTTTGCCTTGAACAGAAAAGACTCATAGAAACACATTTTCTGACAATTTCAGGCATATTTGCCATTTTTAATGAGTGTATGATTTTAGTTTTTATAATGGGGAACGTTTCCCGCCAAAAGTAATTCGAGTCCAAGCTTTGTAGTCTGTTGTTCATTGATGTCTTAACAATGATAACATGGGAACAAACAGGTTTTGTAGCGCTCATCTATAAGCTGAATAGCTGTTCCCAGTGCGCATGATCAAGATTTCATCGCTGCGTCACAAACAAATCCACATGACCGTGTTAAAGCATTATGACCCTCGGCAGTAACACACAGTTCAGCAAACTCCGTGTGTTTTATTCCACTCGTTGTGACATCCGAGACTTAACATGGGTTCGAGGATGGTTGAAAATTTACAAAAATACGTTTTAAGAAGTTGGACTGAAGTTGAATTCCTGAAGGCTGTAATGTTGTGCGATCGGCAAAAATGACAATGTACTTTTGACCATCCCACCGAGGACATCCCAGTACATGCGTATTGAGGCATCGTTCGAAACAGGTACCTGGTTTATGACTACAGAATTATGATCAATGTGGCTTGGGCTCCCGTCGCCATTGGAACTGTACCCCCATTTTCTCACTTGATAGAGCCTTGTTTGACGCCCAGCATTACTAGCGTAACGATGTATTGGTCAATCTGGTGGCAGTTTGCTATGGATGAGGGGAGTGTCATGCCTGACGTCAACCTCTTGGCACTCCAGCTGTGTAGCATTATGTCCGCTTTGAGGGCAAATAACTGCAAGGAGACATCATTGAGATACGGCCAAAATAATTTTAGAAGTCAGGTTAAATTCCAAGAAAGCAAGCCAACCAACAGTTGTATATTATACAGTTTTTTAAATGTGCTAAGAGTTCGGAAATGTCAACCATTGTGGAGAAAACTTAAATTATATTTCAATAAAAAATAAATGGGTACTTGAATGATTGATAAACAGTAACAAAGAAGAACCGAAGAGTTCTTGAAGAAGCTAGCCATGGGTCCTTTTCCACCACGGCGTATATAAGACTGCAGCACATAGGGTAAAACCAGAGAAGCGACGACAGAGTGATTGTTTGCAAGTAATCACGTAAACTCAGGTGTCCCATATAGCACCATGGCGTATTCAACAAAATAAATACACTGATCTTCAATTTATCAAACATCACTGGTCTAGAATTACTCAAAATACTGTGTTTTCATCACATTTATACAATCGCACGAAAAGAATGCCCCGGAGATGCATAGCCCGCCCCACCAGAATTCTCATTTATGCCGGAGTACAAGATAAAAGACTACACCGCCATTTTCTTTTTACTTTCCAGACTTGGAACTACCTCTGACAACGAGCTGAAACGGTTTGAGCGCCCTTCACTGGATAGGAAATCCATCATTCCGTGTGCCTAAAGATTGGCTGTCTTTTGAGCCTATACAGGAATTGCTTCCTAGCGAGATAAGTAAGAAGACAACAAAAGTTTTACTGATGAACCCTTAAAAAGAATGTGTTTATGAGAAAAATAGTGACGATCCTTCATCGCGACAATTTAAATCAACGCAATGTGAAAAAATAAAGTCACTCTTAATTTTTCTTTAGTAATTATTAAATAAGTTATATAAAACTATATATTACTGATGAATTGGTTGTTGACAATTTGATTCATTTGATGGTGTCAGTAAATTAAAATTCTGTGGCTGAAAAATAATTTTTATCCATTTGATTGGTGGTTTAAGCAGTTTTCACTGTATATAACTGCGGGTCAGTTTTATACAGGGCTGTAGAAAACCGGAGTATACCACAAGTCTTCAGCAAGTTACTGAGACATACTGTTGAAATTCAACTGACCTGTAATGCAACTGTCCTGTAACGCAACTGTCCGGTAATGCAATTGTCTTCTAATATAAAACACAATAACACAGAGTAATAAAACCGGAACATCGACGCCAATGTTATAGTTGATAAATGGTCACAAATAGCCGGTAAAATTCGACCTCTTGCAAGTCATTTACCACAGTCTGCGGTTATTTCCAACTTAGTCAGTCCCTAAAACAATATATGGCCCAAGCAGAATAAGCGTTTATCACACTTTAAAGCTGCTCAAAATGCTGTTTTCGTCACACCAGCAGGCATACGGAATAGAAGACCAAAGTAGCGGACATCTGTAACAGTGTAATAGTTGGCAAATGTTTACATGTAACAAGTCAAATCTGACCTCAAAAAGTTTTCTTAAGTTTTATAATGAATATAATTATCTTGTAAGTGAAAATGGACAGAGCGTCCAGGTTTTCTGGCACTCTGTTTCATGATTGTGTCTACTTCCGCTTTACCTGGGGCTAGGGGCTCCGTATATGCATCGTGTTGAATTAGATCGCCACGTTGTGTATATGAACACTTGCATATAAATTGACATTCCAGGTCAACAATCGCAAGTCCAATTCCCAAAATACATGTTAAGGTGTTATACGACCTTCTGAGAATTGGCCCTGTGATACTGTTGACCCAGAACGTCAATTTTGGTGGACGGCTGGTGTACGAATGTCTGTTTTGACGCATAGAATCAGATTATTTTAAAACCTTAAAAGCTTTTAGTAGTAGCAAATTATACGTTCCCTGTCACATCAGCAAACAGAAACAGGTATTGAAAAAAGAGAAAAAATACAGTGGAATTAATGGCAATAACTCAGCTGTTATTATTTTGTTTTGTAGAATGGCCGTAGCAGCTGGTGTAGCGGCGGGTGTAGCTGGGGCAGCTGTGGCAGCGGTAGTGCTACCTCCGCTAATAAAGGGCGTAGCGGAGATCATTGATGATGCGGTGCACGACGAGCACATCTCGGAGAAAGAGATCCCCATCCACTGTGACTTGGCGGCGTCCTATGGGGCAGTGAATCATAAGAACATCGCTGATATGGACGAGAACCTTAAGGTGATCATCACCGGGACAACTCGGGCCATCGCTCAACTGGAAAACCGCTCCTGGGAGGCGATCACGGCCTGCATGCTTCAGAACAGCCTCCTCGAGCCCATGGTCGGCGAGGACATCTGCCGCTCAGAGAAACTCTTCAAGGAGGGCTACAACTTTCTAAAATTCGACGGCTCGGCAGAGAACAACCAAAAGGTCGTACAAGAGGTGATGGACTGGTTTTCGGACACCCTCATTCGGGACGTGGACGTCCTGGCAGACACCCGTATCGATATTAAGGCCATGAGCAAGATTGTCGCGGAAACTGGCGCTAGAGTGGAGGGTCTGCTCACCGCAATTTACAAAGAGGAGTACGTGGAGAGGCAAGTGGTCGATGTGGGTGTCATCCGCTATCCGGACTTCGACCACCCGTTCTTCAAGGTGTATCGGATTCAGCTCCTCGCATGGCGGGAGTGCGACCGAATTCTGATTGGTCAGAAGGATAAAAGCGGAATTCTCGGAAAATACAATATGAGCAAGTACAAGCCTCGTGACAGCGTCATCCGGGCACTACAGGCTGACATCAGGCACAAAGCATCACATGAAGCCATCGACATTTACGTCAGCCACTTTGGATGCGGGGACAAGCCTCTTTGTTGAGAATTGAAACAATTCGAGCAAGCAACACAGGGTAATAAAAATATATACAGATAATTACCTTCCAAATTCATTCTTATATATAGTAGTCGAATTATTGTTTAATGAATTTAGATTTTTACATGGCATGGTTTCAGTTCATGCGTTGTTTATGAATAAACTTCTGAATTATATGTGCATCAACATGGCTATTTTATAGCTGTAGATTAGTTGGTTAGATTACAAGAACTAAACTGAAATTTTTTTTTATGCATGACCCATGCAAATTTGACGACATGTATAGACCTATTGGCAAACCATAAACTAGACCATATGACCCTATAGTAATGACGCCTAAAGTTTGCTTACACCAATGTAAAGACTAGATGATACCTTTGATATATCCCGATTTCTCTGTACATTAAAGTACCGTATATGTCCTAATGCACGTATTTGTATTAGTTGTATTTTTCAAGTAAACACTTGCTGCAGGAAGATAAAAATCGACAACCTTAACGATATATAAAGAAACAAAAGTCTTTCAGTATATTTCTTGTGTGGTGTTGAACGGGGCTCCGGTCTTAGACTTCAGTCAAACTGTCAGTCATTAAACTTGGTATATTCATTTGCTATAGTTTAGCTGAAATTTGCTTCACAAAAACAATTTTAAAGTTATTTGAAATTTTGATTGAAATCTAAGATTACAGCGGAACACTAAGAGGCTAAGGCATGACACATTATAAGTTTTTGAGCAAACCAGTGTAAAATACCACGCTGTAATTATATTGGTGGGCTGGGCCTAATTTAGTGTGGCGAGAAACCGTTTTCCTCAAATTGTATTTCTGGAGAACTTTTTTCTAACAGACAGAAATGTCCTGGATGTATAAATGACAGAGTGATGCTTGAGTTTTATTCTTAGTGGACTTTACAGCGAAAGAAAGACTCCACATCTTTATTCTCAGACCACCAGTATAATTAGTGGAGCTCGACATTACAATATTTATACTTTGTATAATTCAGTGTTTAATAAAGATTCATTAATACAAACTTTTCCAGAGTTTAATCATTGTTTTATTTTTCTCTTCGAAACAAATATAGTCACTATTGCATGAAATAATTTATAGAAATTTGTTTATAGATTTTATTCTTGGAGATGAACTTGTTTTCCATTTCACCTGCTCCACTGGGCAATCTACTCAGTTGTCAAAGTGGTTATTACATACTTATTCATTAATTTATTTGATAGATGTTTTACGCCGTTCTGAAGAATATTTCACTTATACGACGGCAGCCGTAGGGGGTAGGGAATCGGATATAAGGCCCGGGGAAACCCACGGCCAACCCACAGGTTGCATTTTCAAGCAATTTTTCTATCGACTATTACCATTTTCACTGTTCATTTATTTATTTAAGCGCAAACAATGTAGGGCGATTAATGTCTTTACTTATTCACTTCATTGGTGTTTTACGCCGCACTCAACAATATTTACTTATACGACTTATACTGACAAACTTTCCCACGTGAGGGAAAAGGAGACATGCCACCAGGCCAGCCAGTCCTGTTTCCTTGCTCTAACTTCTCAGCGCTGAGCGCCAAGCGAGACAACAACAAGTACCAATTTTAAAGTCTTTGGTATGACCCGCCCCTGGTTTGATCTCGGGTCGCTCGACCTCGAAGCTGACGTTCTAACCATTACGTCACCCAACTCCTGAGATTTTGTGCCTCACTCACACGCTAAGCACTATAACCATCCTTTTTACTGTACACTACACTTGTTAATTTTATTTATTTGTTTATTTGTCTGGTGTTTTATGCCGTACTCAAGAATACTTCATTTATCCGACGGTGGCCAGCATAATGGTGGGAGGAAACCGGGTAGAGACCACCACCATCCTGAGACTGCTGGCAGACCGTCCCACGTACGGCCAGAGAGGAAGCCAGCGTGCGCTGTTCGATATTGAACATTCTGACACTGTTTCATCGTGCAGTGGCCATCTTTTTGTTTCAATAAAAAAAGAGTCTTAGTCGTACTATAGTGATCTAGAACACTGGCCTTTGACGAATGAGAAGTTCGTGTTGGAAAATTTCTTCTGTTTACTTGGCGGGTATCGGGAAATTTATCTTATGTCTTGTTACTTGCCGAGGTTATTTTTTTGTTTGTTTGTTTGTTTTTTTGGCCCGGGCCGTTATGCCTGAATCCAATCTTATTGAATTACTTACTTGACTGGTGTTTTACGTCGTATTCAAGAGTATTTCACCTGTACGACGGTGACCAGTATCATGGTGAGAGGAAACCCGGGGGCGCCCGGGGAAAACCAACTTCCATCCTCAGGTTACTAACAGATCTTCCCACGTACGACCATAGGGAAGCCAGCATGAGCTGGACCCGAGTTCACCGCGGCTGCTTTGGATACAGCCTTAGGTGTGATGTAAAACTCCATGCTATCAATTGAACAACATGGGAATAAAACTGATTTGAACTGAAAGAAGAATTTGTATTATGCACCGGCGGAGGTATTTTATGCAATGTTATCGACGTATTAATCATTTATTTAGTTATTTA